>NW_023425353.1:56353645-56620197 GCF_014108415.1 Molossus molossus
GTGGCAGCCCTGGGATTGGAGGTCCCATCAGTCTGATGACAGAGCTTCCCCTTCGGCTGCTCTGCCTCACAGTTCAGGACAGGGCCTGACCCCTGACAGTCCTGTTGAGAGATGAATGCTGTCCTCCCTCCCGGAACAAAGAGCAAGACGCTGGAGGATGCGCTCCCAGGTGTGGTTCACAGGGGACGGCGTGTGGCTCCTGGGTGAGCAAGGTTCTCACTGGACAGCGCCATTCAGACCTCGGGGTGTCCTCCAAGAGGGACTCTGAGGCCTGAATGCTAAAGATGGAGTCCTTATTTTGGGGATGACCATATAATCTCCCAAACTGGGACACCTTGGGGGACTTAAAGGGAGCATTATGAATAATTAGCCCCAGGAAGACAGGCATAAATCAGAACTGTCCCAGCCAAATGGAATGCGTGGTCATCCTACTTATGGCCAAAGTCCAGGGAAGGCTCAGTGACTCCGCAGGCGCCTTGACGTGGGCACGAGGGGCAGGGCTGGAGGATTAGGCCCCTCTATCGAGGGAGGCGTGTCAGATAATCTGTGGCCATATTTGAAAGCCACTGTAGCCACTCAGGATGGATGCTATAGACTTTTAAGTTAGGTACTGTGTGTGCTTGGCACGCATGAAAACCAGAAAGACTCTTGGCCCCCAAGGTCCAGCAGCAGCATTCTCAAATGCTTGGTCGCCGGAGCAGCCCTGCCAGGCATGGATGACCCGAGTCACCTTTACCACGAGGCTCTGCGGCTTCTTCAGGTGCAGGCATTCCTCTGTGGGGTCCAGCTGGCCAAAATCCCACCTCGGTTTGGGTTCCACTTTCACTCATATGCTCCTGAAACCTCCTGATGGGAAACTCCCAACCCCCGCTTTGGTGCTTGGAGGCGTGGCGGCTGAGTACCCTTCCCACTCGGGACCTGGAGCCCAGACCCTGGCGCAGAGGCCCATTCCGTGGGCTGCTCTCCAGCCCAGCTTCCGTGACGCCCTGTCAAGAATTCATGTCATTTAGTTTGCTTCTCGGAACTCGGGGAGATCGGTATTTGTATCGTTCTTGAGATGCATCGTCGGTGATTGCGTCTTGTGGCAAGCGGTGGAAAACAGCCCACAGCGGCGAGGGTGGAAAGAGAATTTCAGTGTATTGTCCTGCAAACTGAACCGACCTGGGGTTGGCTTTGGCCACAGCTAGTCCTTGGGCTTCAGAAAGTTGTCGCCGTCTCTTTCTCTCTCCATCTGTCAGCTTCTCTTTCTTGTTTTGGCTTCATTCTCAGACAAGCTGTCCCTCGGGGTGGCAAAATGACTGCCAGTAGTCTCATTTCACAAAAGTCCTCGCAAAAGTTTCATGGACTCTCATTGGTTTATTCGGCTTAAGCTCGGGTCACATGCGCCACCTCTTAGGAAGGTGGGCGTTTGGTGGAGTGCCCATGGGCTGAGATGGGGAGGATGCTCCCCAGAGGGAACGGGTGGTGGGCGGATGTGGGGGGTTAGAAACACTTGTCTTCGGGAGCTGTGTGATCCCCCCTCACCGAGGCAGGAACTGGGCTCAGAGCAGGCAAGTGACGTGGCCAGTCTACAGCCCACAGGTGAGGGAGCCTGCGCTTCCTGCCCAGCCCTAACTTCTGAGCGCTCTGTGGCCATGTAAAGTGTGCACTCAGAACTCCAGGACAGCCTGGCCAGTGCTGGAGCCTCATCCCATGCACATGGAGGTCACTGGTTCCATTTCCAGGCAGGGCACATGCCTGGGTTGCAGGCTCCATCCCAGTAGCGGGCGTGCAGGAGGCAGCCAATCAATGTTTCTCCATCATCGATGTTTCTCTCTCTCCCTCTCCCTTCTTCTCTGTGAAATCAATAAAAACATTTAAAACAAACAAAAAAACTCCAGGGTATGACCGTTGGCTCTGAAGTGACTGGAGATAGCGGCATGGGATGATGACCCACTGGCAGGAGGAGACAGGGTTTCTAGTTAGGAAAACCCCTTCTCAGAAACCTAGGGAAGAGCTCAGCTCCCTGGACACCACCAACACGCGGGAACTCTGGTTGTCTCGGGGTTCACGTGACTTTTTCTTTCTCCTCTTGGCTGCCTCATTGTGAGATTTAAACCCAGAATTCTACTCTGGTCAGTTTGGCTCCCGCCAAGGGCACGTACCTCGGTTGCAGTTTGTCCCCGGCCCTGGTTGGGGTTGTGCAGGAGGCAGCCACTCGATGTGTCCCTTTCACGTCGATGTTTCTCTCTCTCTCTCTCTCCCTCCCCACTCTATCTGAACAGAAAATGAAAAAATGTCCTTCGGTGAGGATAAAAAAAAAACAAAACCCAGAATTCTCCTGCATGTCATTTATCAGCAGTTAGAAATGCATCTTCTGAAGAGATGCGGGATTGGTGCTCATGACAGAGAGGCCTCTCTCCTCAGCCCCCTTCTAGAAGGTTCCACTTGGAGGGACGGCCTTCGGTGTCCGAATACAGAGGAGGGCGGTGGACAGAACCTCAGATGAAGAAGACAAGAAACAAACTCTCTCCCCAAATAAGCAGAAAGTGAGCTGTGAAACCGAGATCGTTGGCACTGGGGAGGGGCCCGGGGGTGCTTCCATACCCCCTCGTGAGGTCATCGGAACAGGGCAGGAAATCTGAACCTCGTGCCAAAGAAAACCCTCTGTGCTCGTTAGAAAAAGCCTGTGGCACTTTCTTCACCGGGAACAGCTGCCTGGGGCTCGTGGATGGGCACCCTGGCTGCCAGCGTGGACTCTGCTGGCCATTCCTGAAGGCCTGGGCCACTCCGCTTGCGGTCACACTTCTGTGTCTGTCTGTGGTGGGTCAGGACAAACCGTGGATCCTTCAGGTGGCTGAGACACCATGTGAGTTGTCTGTTTCTGGTTGGGAAACCCCACCCAGACCAGAGTGTTACCTGGCTTTAAGTGCTGCGCGCGAAATGTCACCTGCCCCACAGAACACCACGTGGGACACAGGCCTCCCTCTGCAGCCTGCCAGGCTCATCGGAGGCAGGGTGTCCACCATCCAGAGGGTCACAGGGACGCAACGTGGGGTCAAGGAAGTGCGGAGGCTGTGGGGCCAAACTGACCTGGGTTTGAATCCCACTTCAGCCACTTACTAGCTTGGGGCCTCCTTTTCCTCGTCTGGAAATTGGGGATTATGAGACTCACCTTGGGATTAGATGGAGCTTCAAGGGCTAGATATGGAAGGTGCCCGGGGCATGGTCGTCCCTGCTCTCTTCAGTGCCTCTTCAGCATTTCCTCACCACAGCACCACGATAAAGTCAGCTCCATGTGTTAGAGGGGGCTGGAGGCAACCCGGACAAAGGTGACATCTGGGTGTCACAGGGACAGTGGGTGGCCTGTGTATCAGTGCAGAGCCCTGCAGACTTCTCAGCATCCCTGGAAGGGGCTTCTCAGGTGTCACAGGCTCAACAGACCAAGTCCGCTCTCTCTGTCCTGCATCACGAGTCCTGCCCGGGACCACGTTCTGAGCATCTAGATCAGAGACCCTCCAAGTGTGGTCTCCTGACACCAGCATTCACATCACCACAACTGATTAGAAAGGCACATTCACCGGCCGCTCCCCAGACCTGCCCAATCAGAAACTCGGGGGCTGAGCCCCAGCCCCACACCCTTTAACATACTCCAGGGGCTGTCAGCACGGCCGAGTTGGGGACCCGCTGTGCTGCAGGCAGGTTATCACAGAGCAAAGGAAAGAACCTACTGTGCACCGTTCACCCCGATGGCCCCTTTGCAGCCTGGCGTCTGGGAGGCAGTGGGGCTCTGGGTGAGACTGCCGGGCTCGGGTTCCAGCTCTACCATGTAGCTGCTCTGTGACCTTGGACAGATTCCTTCACCC
Organism: Molossus molossus; assembly: GCF_014108415.1. Lineage (NCBI taxonomy): Eukaryota > Metazoa > Chordata > Mammalia > Chiroptera > Molossidae > Molossus > Molossus molossus. Next base: position 56,357,491 of record NW_023425353.1, read on the forward strand.
TCGCTGGGCCCCATCCCTCATCTGAAAAACAGATGACCTCATACTTACCTCGTAGGGTTGTTGAGAAGCATAAACTGGTTCATCCTAACAAAGGCTCAGAGCAGCGTCAGCCACGTGGTCAAAGTTCAGTGCACGCAGCTCTGCCCTCTTGGTTTCTAGGGAGCCCAGCCAGGTTGCGGGTCTTATTCTGGGGGTGACTGCGAACAGCCTAAGGACTTGCCAGCAAGTGTGGGAGGCAGAGCAAAGGAAGCGCTTGAGAAGCCCCTCTGGAGAGCCTGAGAGCAGTAGTCACACCACGTGGCTGGCCGTGGTAACGCATTCAGTCCTTGTAGCAAGGCTGTGGGTGGGGTTACCGACTGTGTGTTTACAGAGAGGTGCTTGGTAAATGATGGAACTGAGATTTGAACCCAAGTCCGTTTGAAAACAATCACTGTGCCATCACAAGTCAAGACGTTCCCAGGGCCCCGGTTCCTTCCCTTGGGAAGCTCTGGAAAGAGGACCGTGGCTTTAACCTTTGTTCAGGGCCCCTGGCTGAAGCCTGGTGTGGACAGTGCGGGCGGCATCCTTCCCGAAGTGGACAAAGAGGAAATGCTTAGGAACGGTAATTAAATGAGCCCATGTTTGAGAGGCACTTAAGTGGATTAAAATCAATATGAAAGCCTCGTACGTCTGCACGGCCATCCCAGCGGCATCCTTGATGTTTGCTGGGTGGAGTTCTTTGTTCTCAAAGATCCTGGCTTGCTTGGAGTGGCAGCCCCAGTGAGCAGCTGTGCCCTGCCTTGTGCGTTAGCAAACCGTTCGCTCAAACCTGAAACTGTCCCGCCGGAGGCGCCGAGAGAGAAGGAAAGCTGGACATTCTATCCCGGTCCCTTTCCGCGGTCTCAGTCTGAATTTCCTAGAATGAAATCCTGAGATGAGACATCATGTGAAAGGGACACTAGGAGGTGTTCCCAGCAGAAACCACCAGGGGCATGGGGACAGAGGCAAAGGAAAGGGGTGATGTCAGAGTGGGGGGTGAAGGTGGGTAACTCTGGCACAACCCAGTGTGTAGGTCCTACCTCGGGGTGTCCCAATCAGGGACAAGAGAGCTTATCAACAGTTCCCCCAAGGGGATGTGAATTCCCAAGCTTTCTATCCCTCCACCTTCACAGGCAGAGAGGGTTCCAGCAGCCCAGCGGTCCCCCTCCAGCAAAAGACACGGTGTCTGGGAAGTGTGTGTGCATGGCCGTGGATGGTGGTGAGACCCAGGGGACACAGATGCGCCACCAGCATTGTGTGCCCGTCCTTCTCGGCCCTGTTGTGTGGGAAATGGCGTGTGATCAGTCTAGCCATCTGAAGCAACACTGAAAACCAAAGTGGAGGGGCAGGAAGGGGGACGAGGATTTAGAAGCATGAACTCCCAGTTATAAATAAGTCATGGCGATGTAGCATACAGCACAGGGAATAGTCAACAACATTGTAAAAAACGTGGAAAGCAAGACAAGTAAAACATTTTTAAAGGGAGAACAAAGAATGGACAGAACTGTCCTGTGAGGGAGAGACACCTAGAAAATGACAGATGGAGACACAGAAAATGCTGACCCATTGATTACTTCTGCAGGGTCGGGGCATGGGAAGTAGTAAATCAGTCAGTCCATTCATCTCTGCCCACAGCCACGCCAGCAGCTGACGGTCATAAATCCGGTATATTCCGTGAGTTCAGAACAAACACACCGGGGCTTAGACAGTCTTATGAACCTGCAGGTTTGTGTAAAGAACCGTGAAAAAAAAATCATCAAATTTTCACAAACAACTCTGGCGAGATTGAACTTCAAAACCTTACTGTTCAAACCACCAAAAGCAACCCTTGTGCTTGGTGCTTGTAAGTCATTTTCAACAACTGGCCAAGTCACGGAGAATGTTGAACCAAATATGGAGGAAACCAAGCCCAATCCTCGAACACCAGGCCCGTGTGCCTCTACTGTTCCTGAAAATACAAAAGGACACACACCTTGGGCATTTTCGTTATGCCGGGGGCTCCTTCTGGCTTGGGCGCCGTAGGACTGACGTGCAGCAGTTCTAACTGCACTGCTGGTCCTCGGGTCCTGGTGGCGGGCTTTCTCTCGCGGTGTGCACGGCCTGCAGATCTCGGAGCCGCTTGGGCGCCCTTGTCTGTCCTCCTCGTGGCCAAGCTCCCAAAGCTTGAGCCCTCAGTGGTGCAGGTTTCTCTGTTAGATCGGCTGCAAGGCAATTACTCTATGTCTGGTATTTAACAGAAGAGCTTGCTTAGGCCGGTGAGATGCCTGGGTACTTCCTTGCCTGGCGCATGAGATTAGTCCAATAGTATCTGTCGAGTAAAATAATAACAGCACAAGTCCTCGACTCGCCACCGGGACCTGTGCTCAGCCTGTTAGTCTGCTAGATACCGCTCTGAAGGACAGGGCCCTCCCCTAGATCTTGCTGTGTCATGAATGGTATATATATATATATATTTTTAGTCATTTGTAATAGTTATTGACCTAGGTGTTCGAATGACCAACTACAATTTCCTGCCAAAGTCAGCACTGGTGTGACTCTCGGGTACGTCCCTCACTCTGTCCAGTCTTTGATTCCATAAGTTAAAGAACATGTCGATTATTTCGCCAATGGAAAGGCAAGGTGAAGCGACAGTAATGATAATGAGGTGTGAACTAGGACCCACGGGGTGAGGCGGGTGGGGAGCCAAGCTTAGGTGGAGTTCACCCCCTAGAGCCGCCTCGCCAGGCACTTGTCACACAGGAGTGTACAGGAGTCTTTCTTCAAGCAGCATGGTCCCCCTCCCTCCTCCCAGGCTGGGAACACCCCCGTGGAGGCAGCGGGGACTCTATTATAAAGGCATGTGGCCCAATGAAGGACATCGAGGCTGCTCAATAAATAACTGCTAACCGAGGGAATGAACAAAGGAATGTAAGACGTAACAGAAAACATACGTTTCTCATGCATAAGAAGTATCCATGGAAGCTGTTTCCCATTTGAGGCAAAATAAGAAACACTTGCCGAGTGGATGGCCGAGCTTCCTCCGAGGCAGCAGGACTCCTCCCCCTCCAAGAGTCCCCTCCCCCCCCCAGCTGGAGCTGGCCGGGCTCTGAGAGCTCACTGCCCTGGGGGCATGGTGGGCAGGCAGGCTGAAGGCTCAGTCTGAGGACTCGGAGGCAGGGAGCGCCATAACGACAGGTGTGCTGTCCTCACCAAAGCTGGAACCTCAGGAAGGCACTTGTACACTCTGCGTCTCAATCTCCACGACGGCAGTGACCGTCCTAGCCCTTGGGGCCAGTGCTTCAAAGGCTGGGGCAGAACACCTGCCTCGGATGATGCAACATCCAAATCCCCTGACCCAGCTCCTGCTCCTGACCTAGAACCCTATTCTGGAGGGCGGGGCATGCGATGTGCTTCTTTAATGATTTTAATGCAGCCCAACGTTTAAGGTTCCTAACTGGGAGCTTTCAGCAAATGCTTGCCCGTGCTGTGTGCTTTGATTCCGAGGGTCCACAGTGGGGCTTCCATCTGGGTCTTTTTAACAAACCTTCCCACAGAGCTACCATAGTCTTCCTAGCACCGTTGTACAAACTGGAGAGAAGTGCCCCCTCTGGTGGTCCAGAGACTTTTGCAGGGGGCAGGGCTTGGTGAACGCTGCCCGGGCTGGGTTGATATCAGCCTCTGTCCGCCTCAGCCAGGTCTCTTGGGCTGAGAACAGCCTGCAAAGCTGTGCATGGTATTCCTGGCTCCCAGATGGTGTTAGTGCTCATCCCCAGCTAGGAATCCGTGAAGGGTCTCGGTTGTTCATAACCTTTGAAGGGTTTTGAGCAAAAATAACAAAGTACTGCAGATCCTCCAAAATGTCATTTCATTCAATGTTTCCTTATAACGTTGATGAGATGGCGGAGGAACTGAACTGTTGTTTTATCAGTTAGCCTGTGGTACAATAGGTTTTGTTACATGTTGTTTTAGTTTAAGTGGACGACGCTGAGTGAGGGCTGGCGGTAGTATGTGGAGTCGCCTGGGCAGCTTGTAGAGCAGGGCAGGGCAGCTGGGAGCAGAGCCTTCACCAAGAGACTGCTCTGCACCCGTCTAGGGGAGAAGAGGTGAGAGCTCGCCTGTTGGGGCAGCGAGGAAGGAGGGAGGGAGTCTCCTGAAAGAGGACACCAGTTCTTTAAGGAGAGCTCTGAGATGTGTCCAGACGTAGCAAAGTGAATGTGCCAACCGGAGTGAAGAGTAGAAGTAGCCACCTGCTGAGACAGGGCACTGTGAGTCCACAGCACGCCCCTTGGAGGCCTGCGCCAGGGGTGCTGGACCCAGGAGAGGTGTCTTCGTCTGTGGCCGGGAGAAGTTCCCCTTTAGCTGCCTCCAGCCTCTGTTCTCAGTCCGCAGCCGCCACCCCGAGATCGCTTGTGCAGGAGGAGAGGATGGGGAGAGAGACAGCCGATGCCCTCTCGTATTCCCTCCCCCCTCCCTGGAGACCACCAGCTCCTTTGAGGCCGAGGCCTGCCTGTGTCTCTCTGCCGGGGGCTCTCTTGGCTGCAGGAGGATGCCGTGCTCGCGCGCCGAGGGGGCTGGAAGCGCAGGTTAGGCACTGTCTCCTGAACACCTCTCCACCAAGGAGAGGCGGGTGTTGAAGGACAGATGCCCACCTTTCTCCCCACTTGGTGGCACACTTCCCCACTCCCTACTTATCCCCTAATCCTTTCCCAGAGTCTGCCTAGATAAGGATCAGGTGAATGGGTGGGTCTCCATCTCCAGAAATGTCTGTCCTCCCATAGACACTAGTCCGCAAATAGCATCAGCAGGGCACGCATTTTTCTGGAGGGCTGAGCGCATGAGGCAGGTGGACTCCATCGCTGACATCAAGCTACCTGTGTGGGTGGGCTCAGCGAGGTGGAGCAGTGCTTCTCCAATGGTCATTTCACAGAGGCTACCGGGAGCTCTTGTTAAAACACAGATTCTAAGTCAGCAGGTCTGGGGTGGGACCCGTGAATCTGCACTGATGCGAGCTCCCAAGTGGTGTTGATGCTGCTGGTCCAAGGACCGTGCTTCGAGTAATCAAACCCATGGCAGCAAGATTCTTCACAAGTGAGGGTGTGTGTGTGTATGAATCCTCACCTGAGGATATTTTTTCCACTGATTTTTTATTTTTATTTTTTAGAGAGGGTGGAAGGGAGCAAGGTGGGGGGAGAGAGAGAGAGAGAGCACGTGCAACATTGATGTGAGAGAGACACATCTATTGGTTGCCTCCGCACATGCTCCATCTGGGGTTGGGGATCGAGCCTGCAACCCAGGTATGTGCCCTTGGCCAGAATCAAACTCATGACCTTTCAGTGTGTGGGCCAGCACTCTAACCATTGAGCCACAAGTGAGTTTGGAGTAGGCAGGGGTATGAGTGGGTTTGGAGGTGGGATGGAAATCTTCATTGTAAGTACATTTCTAGTATCGAGATTCCTGGCCAAGACTTTAATAAGCACCCCTCAAACACTTGACGCCTACACAACCTTTTTCATCCAAACACCACTCATAAATTGTCTTCATGTCATGATGTTAAATTCTTTCCAATCATTTCAGGAGAGGTCCCCACCTTATTTTCTTCGGTCAAGCCTCTAGGGCAAAGGAAAAGAGTGATAGAAAACCAAAATAATTGGATTCGTGAGATGGAATTCAACTTTGAATTCTTGGTTTGTTGGTCAAGAATTTGCGGGCTCTGGGAAATATATATATATATTAATCATAGAAAATAAACCTTTTTTTAAAAAAATCTAAAAATAAGTTAGCTGCCTCTGTTTAATAGAAAGAAAAACTTCCCGGAGGAAAATCAAATAGTCGAGCCTTAGAAGGCATGGCTTGCTGGTCTCTTCACTTCGGGCTCTTCAGTTAGGGCTGGTTGACTTATTTTTATTTATTTGTTTGTTTAGATTCTCAAGTGCACATTCCTGGGGTCCCAAAGGGGGCAAACACCAGCATTTAGGAAAGTTTTTTGTCTTCACCTTGGGAAAATAAAAAGATCGGCTCTAAGCAGGTGGATGAAATGCACCAAGGGAGGGGCGTGTTACAGGAAGAAGTTGACTCAAGTCATTTCCAGTCTGTATTGTTTTTTTCAATGTAAGATGATTTTAATTTATTTTAAAGCTTTCAAGGCACTTTCTTTCTAAGGGTCAAAGGGCTGTTTGGGAGGAGACTCCCCTGTCACCACTTTGGTCAGACCAGCTCCCCTTGCCACAGTTGAGCTCCCACACCTGTGATTGGTCCGGGCTGTTGAAAGTGGATTCTCTTCATTCTGATGCTCGGCTTTGGAGGGGAATTTTGCTTTAACAGCTTTGTGGTTTCTCTCTCCCCGACATTTGTTTTCACTATCCCTCCTGCTTGCTTCACTTTTTCAAGCTTGGAAAGAACAAATGCAGAATAGTCGGGGCCTTTTCTTCCAAGTGGGGGTTTTCGTGAACTTTAAACCTGCTTGGTAGCACTTTGTTTGCCCTGCTCCCCCAAATGCCCCACGTGTGTGGAACCTCTGGTTCCCCCGGACCACTCAGTTGCCAGCTCCTAACCCGCAGCCTTGCCAGGCCACCAGCCACCCTTGGCACCCGAGTCACCGTGTACTCCAGCTTCATGGGGTCTGTGCTGGCCACCTGATCAGTCTCAGATTCAATGGGTTCTTTGGGGGAGGGAGGAGAAAGACCTTGTTGTTCCTTGTTTGGTGTCCCCCCAAACCCCCTCTGACCCATTCTTCTATCGCCAGCTGGGAACCCAGGCACGGGCTATAACTTCTTTGTTCTACTTCCCTCCTTGTAAAATGGGCATAAAAAGAGAAGCTGCCACAGAGGGGCTGCGGGCTCCTCATGAGCGTTACTGAGTAGGGGCCATCTGAGCGTCACATCCTTGTAACCATCAGCACTTGAAGGACAGCGACAGTCGGTCCCGTGAGGCAGGTGTTCTGAAATGCACCCGGGGGGAGAAATGGAGGCTTGTAGAAAGGATGGTTCATTTGCCTGATGACGTACGGCTGTTACATATCTGAGCCAGGAATCAGACTGGAGCCCTGGCCAGGCGGTTCAGCTGTTTGGCGTGTGGTCCCATACACCAGAAAGGTTTGGGGTTCAATTTCCGATCAGGGCCCATACCTGAGTTATGGGTTCGACCCCCAGTTGGGGCACTGATCGATGTTTCTCTTTCTCTCGAAAATCAATAAACATCCTCGGCGAGGATAAAAGAACAAGTTACGACACGAATGCCAAAGCGAGTGCGTTCCATGCTTCAAGCTCATGCTTCAAGCTCCACGGGTAGGAATTTCATGGGCCTTGTCCCACAGGATTCCCGTCTGGGAACAGGACTGTTGTTTCTGGGGAGACTCAGGCTGACTCACCGCTGAGTCAGGCCGATAAAGTATTTCCTAGGAATAAACGCTCTTTCCGTTAACTTACTGGGCCAGGTTATTGGGAACCCCTGCTCACCTCTGACTTCTCAGTTGATTATGGATTTTGGCCTAAAATGCTTCCAAAATTCAGCTGAACTCTCCGCTAACTGACTGAACACGGAGGCCTCTCTTACCGGCTCAGGGGTCACCCGGCAGGCCTGAGGAAGGAAGAGGGCCTTGGGCGGAGCACCAGACTGCCAGCCTGGCAGACAGACGTGGAGACATCGGGGTCATCGTCACGTGTGGGGAGTGGGACACGGGAAATCAGATTTCAGACTCGCCCCAGTGCTGAGCATCAGCCCGGCACCAGACTTGGCGGCTGCCGAGAGCACCGTGTTGGTGGTCAGATAAAGCCCAAACTCCACAGTGAAACCAAATGCTGTGTGATGGGGAGGGAGGAACCCAAAGGCCAGAGAGGCTCCCTAGCCCCTTTATCTGATTCTTCCTGCCAACCACCACACGGTACAAACAGGGCTGGAGCTCGGCTCCGCCGGCCGTGCTCCTGGGGCCGGGGCAGCCGAGGTATGTCTGGAAAGGAGAGGGTCTCTGCCAAGGCAAGCATCCCCCATGCCAGGCGGGCCAGCGAGCAGGCTGCTGCGTGCGGTCCCTTCATCTGAATCCCTGATGAGCCAGGGCCCGTTCGTGCAAGAAATGCAAACTCAGGGTCTGAGAAGCGCCCGGCTCGATGCCAGACACCGAGAAAACAGAGGTGAATGTGTACCAACCACGCTTTTCATTGTGGGGTTCTCAAAAAATGCCCGTTGGTGTTTTCTCGATCCTGAGAGTAATCCATGTGAGTGAAAAACTGAAAGAAGAAAGTCAGTTGAATCACGTATCATCTCCAGAGAGAAACCCGGTAGCACTGTATCGTATGGGACATCTTGGCTAGCCCAGGAGAAGCGGGACTGGGAAAAAAGCCGGTTGTGTGAATCTTCTTAAAATAGGGTCCAAAATTCCGTAGTAAAAAAAAAAAATTCAAGTTTTGATTGGAACTTGACTTGAAAAATGAAACTAAAAAGTATGAAGATAAGTTTATAGGATCTTCCATTTCGCAGCTTTTGTAAGATTGTGGTTAAAATTGTCAAGGATATCTTAGACCCAAGGCAAGAGCTTACTTGCTTTATTAGGGTCTTTAAAATGACAGTGCTTGGCCCTGGCCGGTTTGGCTCAGCAGTTAGAGCGTCGGTCCACGGACCAGAGTCGTGGGTTCGGTTCCCGCTAAGGGCATGTACCTCGGTTGCAGTTTGGCCCGGCCCCAGTTGGGGTCGTGTGTGTGGCAACCACTCGATGGTGTCTTTCTCACATCGATCTCTCCCCCCTCCCACTCCATCTAACAATAAATGCAAAAATGTCCTCGAGTGAGGATAAAAATAAATAAATAAAATGACAGTGTATCGATTTCTGAAATAAAAGAAGGAACTGAGGGCTGGATGGGCAGGTTTGGGAGGTGACTCCACTTTGTCACAAAGCAACCTTTTTCACTTCATATTTTGCCTTTTTTAAAACACAGTCACAAAAACGTCGTCTTTGCAATGGTATGTTTTGCCAAGGGCACTGCGAGTATGTTTGTTTTATTTAAATCCTTATCTCCGGAAGCAGCTCCCTGGGTGACCATCCAGGGACAGTGGTGACTTCTCCAGCAGTTCGCTGACTGTCGCTGCCATGCGGGTGTATCGGTGGCTCTCGGCGCGGGGAGCAGCTTCCCAGCAGGACTCTCCCTGATTCCGTGAAAGTCTGGATCGTGGCAGCAGGGTTTTAGTTTTACTGTGTGGTCCATGTGTACTGTCTGCGAATTGGATGATCACATGTCTACACTGTCTGGCAGCCAGGGACAAAGAAGGATGGACCATTTGTTCACTGGTCCACATTCCCAGAGGGCTGAGAGGTGATCATCTTAATTTTTAGTTCTTCAGGCTAAAGCCAGTGTAGCCAGTGACTGAGACACGGAAAAAACCAGAGCCATGGAGAAGCCTGGCCCCTGGGATCACCCCCATATACCTCCTGGTGGGCACTAGTTGCCTGGCAGAGGTAATAAGCACGCCCCAAAAGAACACTGTCCATGGATGTTCCGTAAAGCAGGGGAACGGCAGAGTTTAGCCACATCTCCCAGAAATCTTTCTTTTTAAATCCTCACCTGGGGATATATTTTTATAGATTTCAGAGAAAGGGTAAGATATGTTTTTATGGATTTATGAGAGAGAAACATCAATCAGTTGCCTCCCGCACACGACCTGATCAGGGATCTAACCCGCAACCTAGGTATGTGCTCTGACCTGGAATCAAACCTGCCACCTTTATGGTGTATGGGACGATGCTCCAACCAACTGAGCTACCCAGCCAGAGCCCAGAATTTATTTTTCAAAGCTTCTCTGGGTCTTTCTGTGCCTACAGTGTGCCTACCTAACTACCAAGGGGGTACATGGCTCCAGCCTGACCCTGGTATTTAAGGTTATACCTGGGCATGATCTGAAACCAGAACAAAGGGGGTACAGAGGCTTCTTTGCAGGCAAGTGCTGTCCTGATGGGAAAGCTATGCAGATTTTATAAACCGCCATTAAGAGTTTTCTCTTGGCCAGTAGGGATTTAAACACGAGATCTTCGCATGTGAGTGTGCCCTTCCGTTGCCTGTCCCCTCCTAGGAGCAAATGCCCAGCATTCTCCAGTGGTTCTCATTCCCAGAGCCTCATCTGTAACAAGTCTTCTCTGAGGTCAGATTCCTCAGAAGCAAAGCCTGAGCTGGGGTTTCCTATGCAAGTGATCTATTGGGGTAATGCTCTTGGGGAAAGGGGAAGAAGGGCAGGATGAGGCAGAGGGAGGAGCCAAAGGGACTGCACTTGGCCGGTCTGCTTGGCCAATTTCCTTGGGGAGTCTGGGTCATGAGGTACACAAGCGAGCTGGTCTCACCTTGAGGCAAAGGGGGGCCTTTTGCACCATGTCAGTCGCAGGCTGCAGAACGCTTGTGCGGGAGGGCGCCGTAATGTCCAGACAGAGCTGTAGTAGGAGGGCAGGGCTTAGAATTAAAAAACATTTGGGTCAGGCCAGCTTCAGTAGCCACAGGAGGCTGTACTGGTGCTGAGAGGTGGCAGGAGGGTGATTCATGACAACTGGCCTGTAGCGTCGTCCAGGAGCACGTGAGTCAGGAGCCAGAAGCTGAGCGCGATCATTCCCAGAGATGTCTTTGTTTTCACTCTTGTTGCTTACCGCCACCGAGATCCATCCAGAATTTTGTCATTTCTATTAGACCGAGTGGAAGAGAGACTTGGAAAAATACAGTAAATGTGGGTTTAAATGTTATTTTCTTGGATTTTGGAATGAACAAACACAAGGTCGTAAGGCAGCGAGTGAATAATCCAAAGCAGGCCAAGCCAAAGCGAAGTAAACTGAGGTCCCGTCAAGTTCCAGAGTACATTTCTAAAGCCGCCTTCGTCCCCCCACACACATGCAAGAGCTGAAGACGTCTTCGGGGCAGTAAACTTCAAAAACAGACAGGCCTCTGACTTAAATTGAAAACTTTTCTCCTGGCTTGAAAGGGATTTCTGGTGAGTTACTGAGCTTTAGAAAAGGAGTTTGAGACTGGGTTGAGTAATCATGCAATTTATATATATGCCGGGACACTCTTGAGAGTAATTACACCCGGATGACAGACATGAACCAGGGCTGTCCCAGGAAAAACGAGAGCTGAGGTCCCCCTAGGCTCGGGCTCGCTGCCTCGGGACCCACAAGCCAATCAGCTAGGATTTGGAGTAGCAGTTGTAGACATTGCTTCTGGGGCGAGGAGCATGAGGGAGAGAATGGTGACAGGCCACCCACAGTGAATCATTAGGACCCGTCTCTGGGACACGCAGGTCTTAGACAACGCTTGAGAAATTATCCTCCGGTTTCCCTTATTGAAATTGCCAACACATGTCCCCTCGGTCCCAAGAGCAGCCCCTCACACCGCCATGTAAATGTCTGTTTCTCTGCTAGGAGCTCTTCCCCTTCCCATCCCTGAGCTCTTCAAATTCAGGGACTGACATCTTTCAGACCGGTGCCCTCAGCGCCAACTGTGGCAGCTGGTAGGATGATTCCGCTCCCCAGGGGATGCTCAGGGGCACTCTGAACCCTGCACCATATCCATATTCTCTATGTGAACTTACTACCCATGAGTGCTCGGGGGCCAAGATGGACGAAGAAAACCTTGGAGGGGGACTGAAGAAAGGCGTTCCTGACCGTGGGGATGACTTAAGCAGAGTGTGGAAATGGTCCCAGGTTAGGGTGTCTATAGGGTAGTAATGTGTGTGCTCAGTGAGGCCGGGGGATGGTAACAGTGAATATGGGCCCAAATGATGAACAACAGCATCGGGATTTTAAGCTTCTTCTTTTTTTAATCCTCACCCGAGGACATTTTTCCATGTTTTGTTTAGATAGAGTGGGAGAGAGAAAGAGGAAGAGACACAGAGAGAGAAGCATGGATGTAAAAGGGACACATGGAGTGGCTGCCACCTGCACGACCAACCAGGGCCGGGGACAAACTGCAACCGAGGTACATGCCCTTAGTGGGAACTGAACCCGGGTCTCTCTGGACCACAGGCCGACGTTCTAACCGCTGAGCCAAACCAGCCAGGGCTTAAGCTTCATTCTGATGGCAGTGGAGGGAAGCATGTTTTGTTGTTTAGTTTTTTAATTTTTAGAGAGAGAGGAAGGGACAGGGAGAGAGAGAGAGAAAGCAGCCCACAACCCAGGCATGTGCCCTGACCGGGAATTGAACCGGCAACCTTTGGGTGCACGGGACGACATCCAGCCAACTGGGCCACACTGACCAGGGCAAGAGGCATGTTTTCAGAAGGCTCCTCAAGCAGCCTGTAGGTTGGACCAGAGAAAGTGACGCTTGCGGCAGTAGCCCCCACTGTACAGCAGCCTCACCTCCTTGATCACTTCCCGTGCATTGAAAATGCTTCCTCAGGCCCCACAGTCTCTGAATCGAATCAGTTGTCCACTCAGAGGTGACTGGGGTGTTGCCCAGGAATCTGTGTTTCTCAAGATGCTCCCAAACTGATTCTACTGCAGGGGGTCCATGTGAGGTACGCCGACCAAGGTCACGAAGAGCCATTAGAAAATGTATAACGTCGCCCTGGCCAGTTTGGCTCAGCGGTTAGAGCGTCGGTCTGCGGTCCCAAGAGACCCGGGTTCAGTTCCCGCTAAGGGCATGTACCTCAGTTGCAGTTTGTCCCTGGCCCTGGTTGGTCATGCGGGTGGCAGCCCCTCGATGTGTCCCTTTCACGTCGATGTTTCTCTCTCTCTCTCTCTCTCCCTCTGTTCCTCTCTCTCCCTCCCACTCTACCTGAACAACAACAACAACAAAAAGAAAATGTATAATCCCCAAGACTGGATGCTAAAAAAATAGAGTTTCCTTTTCTATTTCTATGTCTCCTACTTTGTGTTTCATTGTATTTTATTTTGTTGCTATTTTTTCAGTAAAGTTTTACTGCTATTTAACAGGTGTAAGTACACAAATCACTGAGTGCCCTGCTCTTGGGATTTTCATGATGGTCATTCCCAAAAGTATTCCCAGCGTCCCGGCAGCCCCTTCCACGGACTGCCTCCCCAGTTGCTGTCTTGATTTCTAAGCCCATGGATTAGTTATCTTTTATCATTTGTACTTTTTGTGTCTTTGATAATGTTCATCATACATTAGATACATTAGTATGGTAGTAACTGTTTATAACGTATAACTGAATAAGCATATTATAGTAAGTGCTCTCACTTTTTTCCCCCTGATTGGACATACTAACAACATTTTGTCTTGCGTGTCTGAAGGACTGGAACAGTTGGTCTGAGCTGAGGTGCGGGTCTGGGAAATTGAAGCAGAAAGCACGGGCCGCATTTCAGAACCGTGTCCACACGAATCGGTTCCTTTGTGTGGAACAGGGAAGGGGCCAGGCCTTAGAGTCAGCCAAGAATGACCTTGGGGCAGTCACACTGCCCATTGAACTTCATTGTCCTGGCTTCCAGACACTCAGCAGGTGTTAGTTCCATCCTTGTCTCCCATTCTCCAAGGTCTGCGAACATACTGACACCCCATGAAGTCCTGACCTGGACAGGCTGTGGGGTTATGAGGAGCCTCTGACTGTAAACCATGCGTTCCGGTGGAAAGACGGCAGCTCCCTGTGCCCTCTCCTGGTTCTCTTGTGCCACCGAATGTAGAGTCCAGGGCAGGCCAGCTACACCGGAAAACCTCTCCTTGCCCTTGCCCCCAACCCTGGGGAGGCTTGCAGGGGAGCAGTCCAGCCCTCCTCGCTTCTTTAGGCTGTAGGAAGAATCCCTGTGTTTTTGTTGATGTGATTTTCTTAGAGTTTGACTTCCCTACACTAGCAAGGTCTTGAAAGGCAGGATCAGGGTGTGGAGTCAGGTGAAAGGGGCCAGAAAGATGACTTGGTGGCCTAGTACTCCAAACCTTCGGAGGTGTCCAGATTACATCGGCCCGGTCCAGTTCACAGGAGGGCATGGGGGTGCGGCAAGTGCTAGCTAAGAATGAGGAGCGGCTGTGTTTTCTGCACCTGTCTCCTAGGGAACCCAGGGGAAGGGTGGGCAGCCATGGAGGTCTGGGACTCGTCCTGGTCCGGCTCCTGCTCCCGCCACAGCCACAGCGGCTATTGTCTGGGAACGAAAGACGGGCCGTGTCCGCTGGAGTCTCCGCCGGCCTCCCTGGGGCTACTCGCACCATCTGTCCTCGCGCGGCCAGCCCACCGGTTGGTGTTTTTTTCTCTTTCAGGAGGAAATGGGCATTTCCTGTGAACTGCTGGAATCGGACTTCCTCAAATGCAGCGTGGGATTTCCTTTCATGAGGTCGAAGTCGAAGGTAAGGGGCAGAGATAGGGCACTTCCTTGGGAGCGGCCCCCAGCCTCTGGCTCCACCAGCTGCCTCCCCGAGGAGCTGGGCGGCAGGAGCTGGGCGGGCCAGGGCTGGTAAGGCCGCGCTCCCGTCCATGCGGTCCACTCCAAGGATACTCCCGAGGGGCCTTGGTCACCTGGTCTTCCTCTGGGATCCACACGATGCGCCCTCGATGGGAGAGACACAGTGTGGCCTTAGCACTCTGGCAAACAGAATCTAGTTGGCCTTCTTGAAGTGGTTTTTCCGGGACGTTGCAGGCTACTTTCAGTCCGAGACGTGGGAGAAGATACAGGTGGTCTGGCCTAGTGACCCACAGTCCTGACTCCCCTGGGCACTCAGTTTTCTTAAGAGACTTCCTCATATTCTTAAAACCTAAATGACTGTATTGCGCTGCATGTTTTTAAGTAAAAGAAATTACAGTCATTTTGATTTTATAAGGAGCTGAGTTTTCTAAGCTCAAACAATACTACAGCCCAGCATGTTCAAACATTCCTGGAACATTCTAGCGTGTGCCATCATTATAAGGAGGTGCAAAGATACATAGAGGATGCGATTATTGGAGACGAAACTAAAGACCAGGTCTGCCTTATGAAATGGAAGCTATTTTCCCTGCTACGAATTGAAGGAAAGTTCATATTTCTCTGTCTACCTTTTTGCCTCCGCCCCCTAGAGTAAATGAAAGCTTAATCCTTCTCTCCTGCCTGTGTCATAGAGTCAGATCATTTTACTCTCTAAGACTTTTTGGTCCCAGTACATGGTAGCTGTTTGGTAAACCAATTCTGAGAGTGTTCTAGTGAGAAAGAAGATTTGCTCATTTCTTGAACCCGTCGGCCTCATTGAATGGATCTGCCCCAAACTACTGTGGCTCTTACATCCGTGATTCCTGAGCCTTCTTCTGCCTCATACAGACCAAGCCCAGCCGGTGTGGCTCAGTGGTTGAGCATCGACCCATGCACCAAGAGGTCGCCGGTTGGTTTCCGGTCAGGGCACATGCCCAGGTTGTGGGCCTGATCCCCAGTGGGGGGCATGCAGGAGGCAGCCATCTATGTGCTCTCTCATTGATGTTTCTATCTCTCTCTCTAAAAATCAATAAAGAAAATAAAAAAGGATACAAGCCAAGCCCTTTGAGACTCCAAGGAAGATGAGAAGGAGGAAGACCCTGAACCTCGGACATAATTGCCTGTACTAATGTGTGTGGCACACCACACACAGACTTAATGGAAATCTGTTGAGCAACAGAAAATAAACTTAATTGAAACATTTTCACAGTTGCCATTTTATTATAAAATTTAGTCTACATCCCAAATCAAACCTAAGGTGTGTCTTACTAGTTTTAGCCTAAAGATTATTTTATTTAATTTATTTATTTTAATCCTCACATGAGGATACTTTTACATTTATCTTTAGACAGAGTGGGAGGGGGAGAGAGGGAGAAAGGGATAGAGAGGGACAAAGAGAGAGAAACATCAACATTGATTGGCTGCCACCCGCACAACCCCAACCAGGGCCAGGGATGAACCACAACCAAGGTATGTGCCCTTGGCCGGAATTGAACCCGGGACTCTCTGGGCTGAGGCCAATGCTCTAACCACTGAGCAAAACCAGCCAGGACTAAAGATTATTTTAAAAGGAGAATTTAGATCCCTGTCACAAATAGACCTAGGATCGCTTCCCATAAACAGAAGGTGATCATAAAAATGAATAGAGCGAAAACAAAGCGATGTTGAAATCTGGGGCATTCGATTTTGTTAACGTTCCACATGGAGCCAACGGGCTGTGAATGTTGGAGAGCTGAAGCCTCTTCCTACCCGGCAATGCCGCCACTTTCCTCCCACGCACAGAGGCTGAGACCTGGAGCAAGAATAAACGCGGAGACGGGTGGTGGCGCTGGTTCCCTGGAGAGAGCTCACGAAGTGACTCGGTGGGGACAGCGGCTGCCTCTGTCCACATCCTGGCTCGCCCTCCCCTGTTCCCCAGACCCTGTGGGTCACGGGGCTCCAGCCGTATGACAACACTCCCGGCTTGCAGCTAGCCTACGTTTCTGCCCTTCTGCCCTCCGGCCTCCCTCTCTGACGCTGGCTTCGTGCCCAGGTCTTCTGCTCCTGACCTCACTTTGATACCGAGTGTGTTTCATTCAGACCTTCTGCCGGTTCTGAGTCTTTGCTGGGACAAGACCCTTGACTTTCCCTTCCTCTGTGTCTTCCAGCTTTGCTTCCCGTCCTGTCTCCTGCCCCACCCTCGCTGGGAGTAGACAGTCCCACAGCCATGAAACTTCTGTCTGGACAGGGCTGTCCAGTGGCCACCGTAGGCGATGGTCCAATGCTGCGGTCCAGGGCTCGGTCCTTTCGGCAGCGTTCGGTTCCGTGGAGTCCAGTCCCACAGAGTTAGACCGTGGCCTAGAATCCATCATAAAGGGACCCACATATTTAGATATTAAATAAGTCACAGACTCTCAGAGCTTGATGGCATTTAAGAATCATTTTTTCCATGCTTTTTATTGAAATGCAAAGAGATGACGTGTCTTGGTGAAGATCACATGGTCAGTTTGTGGTAGAGCCTGGTCCTGTAACCCCTGCTTAGGGTAGTGTTTCCCAAAGCACAGCATGTCAGCACTGGGCACCTGAGACGATTTCAAGTGGTTCGTAAGGTGAGCGCAGGTCATATATACGTGGACACAGCACTGAAGAGCACTGACTCACAGAGAAAGTTATTACCTTTCCAGCGCTCTCTCAGTTCTAACCGCGCGCAGGATAAGGTCTGCGCTAGTGTAGCGTGTCTTTGTACCTCCCTTCCCCTTGTCAGCCTCCCTCTTACCAAAACAGAATAGACCTCAGGCTCAGAGACTTTGGCAGGCCACGGAATGCAGCATCGCCGTGTTCCCGTGACACCTATTTTGATGACTACCTTCTTTTTATGGCAAGCGATCCCGGATTCCCAGCTGTGACAGCTCTCCTTTCAGCAGAGTTTTTAATCAGAAAGAGTTGAGGCAATAAAAATATGAAGTAAATATCACAGGTGCTATGGTATGCAGCTGTGGCCAAAAACTGGGAAGATGGTATGTGAGTGAAATTCAGAAAGTCCTGGTTTAAGAGACAAATATATCACTTCCTAAAGAGAACCTCTGTTGTTGAAAAGGACCGTGTGCCTCTTGGCAGGGTGGTTTTACTGTGAAAGCTGTGTCTCTGGCCTGACAATCAAAAAGATATGTGTGCAGCCCTGGCTGCTGGCTTAGCTGGTTGAGCATCGTCCTGTGCACCAAAAGGACACGGGTTCAAAAACTGGTCGGGGTATGTATGAGAGGCGACCAATTGATGCTTCTCTCTCCCTCTTCTTTGCTCTCTCTCTAAAATCAATAAAAACATTTTTTTTTTCCTAAAGTATATGCATACAAATAAAGCTTGTCATGCAAATGAGTTTCCAGGGGTCTTAAGCGAAGGAGTGTAGCTAACAGTTTAATTTGGAATGCCTGCCAATGCCAGATGTCACTTTTTTTTTTTTATAGTATGAATTCAGCGTGATCTTTGATACAAGCCATCTGTCTGGGGAAGAGGAAATTCTAAGCTTCATCATTACTGCTCAGAGGTAAGGGGGATGATTTAAACTTGTTTTTCCCCCGAAGATGAAGTGTTGCTGGGATCTGAAAAGACACAGCCTGGTCATGCTGTGATGGTGCCCAGGGTGCCTGGTCATGCTGTGATGGTGCCCAGGGTGCCTGGTCATGCTGTGATGGTGCCCAGGGTGCCTGGTCATGCTGTGATGGTGCCCAGGGTGTCTGGTCATGCTGTGATGATGCCCAGGGTGCCTGATCATGCTGTGATGGTGCCCAGGGTGCCTGGTCATGCTGTGATGGTGCCCAGAGTGCCTGGTCATGCTGTGATGGTGCCCAGGGTGCCTGGTCATGCTGTGATGGTGCCCAGGGTGCCTGATCATGCTGTGATGGCACCCTGGGGGTCATGCTGTGATGATGCCCAGGGTGCATCATGCTGTGATGGTGCCCAGGGTGCCTGGTCATGCTGTGATGGTGCCCAGGGTGCCTGATCATGCTGTGATGGCACCCTGGGGGTCATGCTGTGATGATGCCCAGGGTGCATCATGCTGTGATGATGCCCAGGGTGCTGAAGAGGAGGAAATGGTTATTCAAGGATAAAGCCCCAAGTGCCAGGTGGAATCAGCTCTCTCCAGGATGGTATGCTTGTCTGGTTCTGCTTGCACAGCTACCCTGTCCCTGGAGGACATCTAGGACAGTCCTGTGCTTTCTCAGGTCGCTCTTGGGTGATGCAAAGTCCTGCAGTCACTTCGAGTCTCAAAGCAAGTTGACAAATTCATGATTATAGTGTCCGAGGAAAACCTGCCTCGGGGGTGTGATCTTACTTTTACTGACCCTCTCCCGTTTTCCGGAGCAGTTTCTGAGCCCTCTGGGCTCACAGCAGGGGTTGGGGAACAGGAAGGGTCTAAGTTGACAGGAACTGTTGTGAGCCCTCACTGGGCTGTGCAGGTGTTCAAAGCCGATTCTTCACCTTTGGAAAAGAGAAAAGAGTTTCCGACCTCAGCCTCCAGGCAGCCGGAGACACCTTCAGCTGCTGCTGCTGAGATTGCACCCCGGGACTGGACCAAAGGGGACCCCCACTGCCTTTCCCCATATAGATCCCATTAAACAGTCTTTGCTCAGACAGTCTCTGGATGTGCAGGTGACCCTTGGGGGGTCTCCGCGTTTTCACTCCGCCTTCGTAGGGGAAGCCAGCAGCCTCTTCTCCCATTTTCTGGGCAGGAACCACACACCGTCTGATCAGGTTTCCCGATGCTTGATTTAAAAGGTGGTCCCCCTCCCCTCATCACAAACAGTTTTCCTCCAAAACGGTCTGCAGAAATCTTCCTTTCTGGACTCTGTTATGTCCTTGACGTCCTATCTGGGACTTCTGCTGCCAGACGTAGTAAATCCTGGTCTATTGCTTTTCTCTGAATTTTGGCCTCTCTGATGCCTCAGCTAGAGTTTCCATCTTAACATCGCGTCATCCTCGCCCACTGAGTGGTTCTTGAATTTTCACTCAAAAAAAGACACTAGTTACTCAAAGGTTAGACTAAGAGTCTTCACAAGTCCTGAGTCTTGCAGTGTCATCCACAGCCTCACGGATAGCTTTGCTCTTAGGGCCTCAGTCTCCAACTTTAATAGCTGAGCCTTTGGGAAGCCCAGGTCAGCCCTCCCGGCCCCCCCCCCCCGCCCCCCGATATAACGCAGCAGTGGGCGGCGGCAGTGCTCATGGGGTGTGGAGGTAAGGAAGCATTTTCATCGCCCACTACCTTTTCTTTCTTCCACTCCCTTTCCTTTTGTTCTCACTTGAGACCTTCCTCCATCCCAGCGTTATTGAAAACTCACAGAATTAAGATGACTTTTCCCCTGGGAATGACGGAAGCCAGAGGCATTTATCGTCAGAGCCCCTCCATCCACACCCAGCAATAGCATAGGTTTGCTTTCAGTGTGGCTTTCTGCAATTTTCAGCATTATGTCTAATATTTTGGAGAAAGTTCTGTCCTAAAAAAAAAAAGCACAGCACACACAGTGGTTTTCTTGACCTTCTTTACCATACATTGTCATATCCAGCTTGCACCCCAAGGCTGATGACTCGCTGGCCTTTGTTCAGTGCTGGTTGGACGTAATGAACATTAACGTCAAGTGTATTCTACATATTGCTATAGGGTGTACAAAGTAGATGTCACTAATAATGACAGTGAATGTTCAAACGTAGCCCAGCCACCCCCGAAGTCCTGTACGACCTCCTAGCACAGCATGGCTCCCACGGTCCGGGTGTCACTGCCGTGGGGTAAGAGCATTTTGACACAGGTTACCGTTGCTGGGCTTGCAAGCTTTGAAGTCATGCAGGACTTGGCTCTTTTTCATTCACACTGTTTTCAAGATCACATAATTCATGTTCACAGAAAATATGGCTGTGATCTAATAGAAACACTTGAGACACACAGAAAGGGTGGCCTTCGTTCCCATTGCTAGAATCCAGAAGGGCTTCACTGGGGAGCCATTCAAACAGAGGGGTCTGTTTTCAGGCAGAAGGCACATAAGCACAGTGGTGACCATGTGCATGGGGCAACCTCTCTGTCACACCCATGGGGGTGGTGGGCATGCAGTGCTTGGGGGCTTCACGAGCCATCTCTGGGGAAGGGCGGGGGTCATACCTGGGCAGTGGAAGATGGGGCTGGAAGAGGAAATCGGACTGGGCCAGGAGGGCCCATGTAGCCTCAGAAAGTCTGAACTACATTCAAAAGGCAGTGGGGAGCCACTGAATGTTCTGGGGAGGGCAGTGATGCCATGCAACAGCTCATCCACAGAGCAGAGATCGTCAGGTTAAAAGAGGGAGGCAGGTGTCCATTACAACCTGAAAATTCTCATTCTCCTGCTGCTGCTTGGATCCATAGAAAATTCACCAATGTCGGGCAGATCTATCAACATGACCTCTTGGTCCCTCATCACCTGGGGGCAGCCAATAGACTGGGGAGGAACATTTGGGCAGGAAATATGACATGAAAGAGACTTCCCTGTCCAAAAGAGGAAACTCCACCTGCCTCTCAACCCCACTCAGGGCAAATCAGAGGTGTGAAAAGGGGGCTGGCCAACACTTGATGGTGAAAACTTCATCTATTAGAACCACGTGTCCTAGACCGGTGGTGCCCTGGCCATAAGTGTTCATTGGAATTACCTGAGGAGCTTTGACAACTACTGATGCTGGTCCACCCTTAAGGGATTCTGATCTAATTGGTCTGGGGTGAGATCTGGGCTTTGGGATTTTTAAAGAGACTCATCAAGAACCTGGCCAGTGTGCCTCAGTAGTTGAGCATCGACCCATGCACTAAGAGGTCGCCAGTTTGATTCCCGGTCAGGGCTCATGCCCAGGTTGTGGGCCTGATCCCCAGTGAGGGGCATGAAAGAGGTAGCCAATCCATGTTCGCTCTCATCAATGTTTCAAGCTCTCTCTCCCTCTCCCTTCCTCTCTCTCTAAAGATCAATATAGGGAAAAAAAAAAAAAAGGCTCATCAAGTGATTGTAATGAGCAGCCACAGCAGAGAACCAGTATCTGTAGCCCCTTACTCTATATTGGTCACATTTTCACACAGCAGACATCTATTAAGCACCGACTGTTTACCAGATACTGTGCTGTCCACATAAGAAGGTGCCAATAACTTAACTAACTTCAAGAGTATCTCCTTCTGTACATTAGCATTGCCACATAGCATCGAGGAATGCCTAGCATTTGGCAGCTTAACTATTAAAAATCAGATCTTCTAATTCTTTGAATCACAGGTGTTAAGGAAGCTGTATTGTATGTTGCATAGACAGCAGACTGTTTCGGGCACTCGTTTCTCTCCGACTGCCCAGAGGGCTCCCACAGCACTTGACTTCCTGCTGTGATGGAAAGATCCTTAAAGCCCCTTATCTTGAAAGCTGGTGTCCCTGCCTTTCTTCCCTTCACCACCCTTTGAAGGTCTCTTGCCCGTGTGTGGATTTAGGAAGACCTAATGTCGAGAGTAAACAGCTTCTCAAGAGCTCCCCTCTCAGCAGCCGGGCTTGGCCGACCGCGGGAAGGCATCCCAAGTCACGCGCTCGCAGAATGACTGGAAGCCTTTTGATGTCTGGCTTCTTTATCGACTTTTCAACTTGGCTCAGTCTGGAGCAGCCACCTGGTGACAGATGACACCGCTGGGCCTGAGCTGCCAGCGGCCACAGGTGGCTGGACAAATAGCAGGGCAAGGAGTGGCGCTTCCATCAGGGACTGATTCTGCAGACCTGGCAGGATGCTCGGCGGGGGAGGGGGCAGGCCCTGGGTTGCCATCCCCTCTGAGCGGGGCGCCTCTCTGGTCTGCCCAGAGCAGCGATCCTCCGGCTTTCATTGGCCCCTGGGAAAGGAAGGGCAAGGAAGCCAGGCCAGGTGAGCACCTGATCCTGCTGCTTCTGCAAACTGTGGCTGCCCTCTGAGTGATGGGTGTCACCCCCTAGGCGGAAGACAGATGAAGTTTCGGGGCAGAGTCCCAGAGTGCCATTGTTTCAGGACAATGGAAGAGAGGAGAGGGGATGTGAGCGCTATTTAAGTATTGTTGCATTCAACACTTGCTGGGTGGGAGAGGAAGGCAGTGGGGGTCAGGGGGCAGGCAGGAACTCTGCACATGTGCAGGGAATGGTGTAATGGGCGGGTGCGGATGAGCTATGCCCAAACCTCAGCAGGTCTCGGAGACTCGTATTCCACCCTGGGGTGACCTTGGCTTCCCGCCGGGAACCACATGCACGCTGTGTGCCAGAGCCCACTGTGCACAGTGAGGTCAGTGGTGCCCAACAGCCGCACCTTTTTACCAAGGCAGTTGCTTCCCTGGAATAATAATCACAATTCATATTTGAAATGTAAGTCAATGGTAAAGGGAAACTAGACCTTCTCTCTCCTCTTTCTCCTCCTCCTCTCTTCTGTTCCTCCTCTTCCTTCTTCCCATCTCTCCCTCAGCCCCCAAACCTAGTATCAGGAGAGGGAACCACAGTAGAAAAGCTCTGCTTTGGAGTCACACTGACCTGGTTTGCTCTGGGTCCTTGGGGCAAATTACCCAATCTGTCCGCTCCTTACCTGTCCGAGGTGGGGAGTCCCTCCCTCTGGGGCGCTCTGAGGACCTGGGGACGTCCTGCTGTGAAATGTGCCGGCCACAAAGCAGCCATCAGCAGCTTCAGCGCCCTGGCCTTCGCCTTTGCGGGCGGCCTCAGGAGAAGAACAGTCCTGTGCTTTCTCACCCAGAGGGGACACACCGCAGCCAGAGGTTCGCAACAGGAGTTCCTCTGATGTTCATGGTGACGGGCTAGGCTAGGGCCTCCCTCCTGGGCTTGCCTGTCCATGGAAGGTGGGGGAGGCCCCAGGTGGGAAACAGCTGCTGATGGCCAGCAGACTCCTCCTCGGCCTCAGTGCCCTACCCTTGCTGGTCCGTCGTTCATGGGACAAGCACTCCCAGAAGTGGCACACACTGCCAGTGCCCATCCCTACCCCCTGGCACTCACCTTCCCCATGCACCGCTCCCAGCTCCCAGCTCCCAGCACCTGCCACTCCACCCGAGGCTTTTCTGTCCGGAGCCCACTCACCTGTGTGCACAGGGTAGGTGCCAGGACATTAATGGCCCCCACCCCACCTCCCCCAGCAGCAGCAGGAGTCAGGGGGTGAAGGCCCAGAATTCCCCAGCCAGACCGAGCCCAATTGCCCACAGCGCTGACCTGCTGGATCACATGCCTTCACTGTCTTCCCCCCCTTCCCTGTCTCCCTTCTCCACTCCCCACTGGGGTTTCCTGGGGTCAGCTCCCCAACACACTCCCATCTTTGTGAGGGGAAGACAGCTGAGACAATAGAGTGCCACTGTCACTCTGTACAGGGACCAGAAACAGAACTGAGGATAAATAGGTGCGGTCAGCTCCTGGGGAGCAGGCTGAGCTCCAGCCAGAGCACAGGAGGCTGCTGCTGAGACCCGGTGCTGACCAGCTTCATTCGCTCTCCCCGCACAGCGGCAACACGGAGCGCGCCGACTCCCTGCACGACAACACGCTCACGCTGGCGGTGCCGCTGATGCACGAGGTGGACACGTCCATCACAGGGTGAGTAGCCCAGGCCTGGGCTCCAGAACATGGAGGAGCCCTGCAGGGCAGGCTGTGCCTCTCTTGGATTTGCATGTGTAGCCCGGGGTCAGTGGCCCTGCCTCCTCCACGCCTCCTGGCTCAGAAACGCAGGATGAAGCTTTGGCTCCAGCGACTTGTGTCCTCCTCCTTCTTCATTTTCTCCCCTTTCCCGCCACCCACCCACATGGTGAGGTAACTCAGGAAGTTTGATGACAGGTTTAAGCCCCTTCATTTCTTGGAACATTCTGTATGCCTTTATATGCACGTATTCCCAGCACCCACCCCTCCAGAGTGCCATACGGTTGGGGGCAGCATGATTCGTGGATTAAAGTCTCAGCCAAGCCCTGGCCAGTTTGGTTCAGTGGTTAGAGCATCGATCCGTGGACCAGAGAGTCCCGGGTTCGGTTCCCACTAGGGGCACCTACCTCTGTTGCAATTTGTCCCCGGCCCCGGTTGGGGTCATATGGGTGGTGGCCACTCAATGTGTCTCTCTCACATCGATGTTTCTCTCTCTCTCTTCCCCCCTCTCTCCCTCCTGTTCTGTCTGAGGATACATGCAAAGAATGTCCTCGGGTGAGGATTAAAAAGAAATATCTAAAGTTTCAGCCAAAGGTTGCAGCCAGGGGTGTCCCAGCTCCCTGGCTGGCTCTCAGTGCGCTGGGTCTGTGTGTCTCTGTTAACCCCTTCTGCGGGGCTGGCAGCAGCTCTGCCTGTCTGTGCTGGTCTGGAGTGGGCAGGGCACCATCAGGATGGGCACACCACCTGCCAGGCGAAGTCCAGGCCACTCCGCTGCTGGCATCGGAACACAGGGCTGTGGGCAGAATCAAGCAACCTGGGTCGGTTTTCAGCCAAAGCCCAGGCCTGGAAAACTGAGAACTTAGTTCCTGTTTCTGGCCTCAGAAAACAGAGCCCATACCTCTTGGATGGTAAGGAAAGGAGTTTCACATTCCATTTAGATCAAATGAGGATCCACTGAACCCTCGCCCCAAATACGAGCTGAACTTTCTGGAGGTTCAGCGTTTCTCATTTGTCAGTTTTCCAGTGCCTGGGCCCGGCCTTGGCCAGCAGCAGAAGTGCTGATACATCGCGGAAGGAGCCGTCCCCGGAGACCGGCGCACTGCTGGGTGCCCGGACGGCCAGGCCTGCTCTCTGGGCATTTCCATCACGGTCTTCAGACGCGAGGCTTTCGTGGAATGTATTTGCAAATTAGCATAGCTTTGCCTTTGTTCACAGCTCTATTTTTAACCATATAGTTTATTTACTTGTCTCATCAGAGGCACAGTGAGAACGTGCCCTGAACCCAGCCCTGTCCTTGGGGACCAAAGAGAAAACACTGGCTCACTTGATCCTGTTGCTGGGCCCGAGGAGGCCTCACTGGGAAGTGTGAACAGCCCCCGATGAAGCCGTCAGTTAAACAAACCAGGCAACCTCTGATCTTTGCAGGAACACAAAACAGGGCTAGCCTACTGGAGCCAGTTCCTGCCATTTGATGACACCGCAGCTCGCTCCGTTTCGAAAGGCATACACTTAGGTTGAAAACAGATGAATGGTTGTCCATTCAGACTCGGTGCCCCTGATCTCACGCTGTGAGTGATTAGGCAAGGGAGCAGCTTCTCGGATCTCCTGGAGAACCCATTATTTCCCTGGGAGCTTAGTGGTCTGGGCTCTGTCTGTCTCAGGGATGTTGAGCGGGCCGTGTGGAAAGCGTGCTACATTCTCCGTCACACCTGGAATTCTTAGTCACAGCACACATAGTCAGTTAGAAAGCTGAGGGAAGATGCTGTCATCGAATGGAGTCCACTTTTCAGACTTAATTTCTAATAATTTTGGTAGTTTGACAAATTAAACTTTTTTTGTTGTTAATCCACACCCGAGGATACTTTTCCATTGATTTTAGATAGTGTGGAAGGGAGGAAGGGGTGGGGGGGGGAGAGAGAGAGAGAGAGAGACATCGATTGGCTGCCTCCTGCATGACCCCATCCAGAGCCAGGGATCAAACCCTCAACCCAGGTACATGCCCTTGACTGGGAATTGAACCCTCGACCCTTTGGTCCGGGTGTCGACACTAACCACTGAGCAGAACTGGCCAGGACTGATAAATTTAAATGTTTTCATGAACCTATCACAGGGTGGAGTTTAGGATGCCAAATGTGTTATAATTCATTTGTATTTATTTCCTAAAAGCTTGCCATGATCTTTCTCACTCTACAGAAAGTTTTGCAAATGACAAAACAGAACATACATAATTTTATAATCCAGTTAAAAATAAAACTGAAATCCAAGCTACCATTGCTTTCCTCTTCGTTTTAGAAATGAAATCCTAGTACCTATGTAGCGTATTGATTTGACGTAAGATGAGAGGTCGTTGTTGGAAGTGTCTGTCTAGAAAGCGTCAGTCTGGCTGTGTGTGTTCAGGAGAGAGAAGTAACAAATCCAGAAGGAAAGCAGTTGCTGGAAGACACTGGAGAGAGCCAGGTTCCAGAGACAGATGTTTGGGTTCTCAGGACAGGAGTGACCTTGGGTTGCTTGACCGTGGGTTGAGATGATGGATTTCATGGTTTCCTCTTTCAGAATCATGTCTCCGACCTCCTTTGTGTACGGCGAATCTGTGGACGCGTCCAACTTCATTCAGCTGGATGATCTGCAGTGTCATTTCCAGCCCCTCAACGTCACCCTTCAGGTACTCACCCTTGGAGACAGTCTCCGTCACAGGGAAAAGGGCCAGGCTCTTTCCAGGAGACACTGCCCAGCCTGGTTGGCTGGAGTGCAGTGTATGGGTGTGTATGTGTTTTCTGCAAACACACACAGAATCAGTTCCTTCCCTGGCTGGTACTCTGCTGTGTAGACCCCTCTGCTTTTCAGTGCTTAGAAGGAGAGCTGTGTGATGACCATCAGCCCGCTTCCAGAAGGTCTCTGGATGCTAGGCCCATCCAACATCCCAGCCCAAATGGCCCCACAGGACCCCTTTCCAGCTCCACCAGTCTTCACAGGATGGGCCAGGCAGCCTCAAGGATTTGCCAAGTCCCCTTCCTCCGGGTTCTCCATGCGACGAGCCAGGAGCCCACCCCCACAGAGCGACGGCAGAGCAGTGTGAACCCCTGTGAACTCCCCCCGGGAGGACCCGTGCCGGCCCTCCCCATCACACCAGCATCTTCCCAGCAGGGCCACTCGCTGTGGACTGTGGCCATCGTGAGGGACACAGTTCCTTTTCTAAACCAGGGGTGGGCAGACTTCCTGAAAAGGGCCAGAGGGTGAGTGTTTCAGGCTCGGCAGCCGCAGCCCCTGCAGCGACCATTCGACTACTGTCTCGCAGAAGCAGCCCCAGGCAGTAGAGACACAACGCTGTCGTGATGCACACTGAAATTTGAGTTTTATGTCATTTTCGCATGTCATGAAACGTTACTCTTGTTATGATTATTTCCCCCCCTCCATTTAGACATGTAAATCCGGTCTTAGCTCGCAGGCTGTGTGAAGACAGGTGGCAGGCCTGGCCCGCAGGCCACAGTGCTGACCGGCTCTAAAGCACAAATCCTCAGGCCAGCGAGAGGCTCTGTGAATATAAAGCTGGAGGGGCCTCGGCATCATCCAGTCCATTCTCCTCAACGGCCCCGCACAGGGAAATGGAGGCCCAAGCCGGGAGGACGGGCTGCCAGGCCCCGAGCTGGGAGAGAGGTGGACCGAGGCCAGGGCCACCTGGGCATTGACCAGACACCCCTGTGTGGCCCAGCCCCCTGCCAGGAGCTGGGGACGAAGTGAAGGAGGAGGAGATGGGCTGCCTCTCCCATAATCTACATCCCACGTGGCCCAGAGTCCCCCTCCCCCGCCCCTGGCCTCCACTCCATCCGTCCCCATGGAGAAGGTGGCTTCCTGGTCTGGCACTCACAGCTGTGGCCAAATAATTTTCATTTTCTTTCCCTGTGGCCACTCCTAGGTGGACCAAGGGGATGACAAATAATGACAGGGTGAGGGACCAGAGAACGAGGCAATAAAACATTTGTGGGTTCTCACAAACAATGGTCTTCCTCTCTCCAAAATGTTCTCCCCAGGCAAGAGACCTCAGAAACCATGATGGATAGCACATGTCCCCTGCTCAGAGAGGATGCGCTCCCAGCCAACTAAGCCCAACTGTCACACCCCAGGCTTGATTTATGGGTGCGGGGGGAGGGGGGTTAGACCCGCTTTTGAGACCGTAGAGCGATTGCTGTGAACAGGACCTCTGTGTTTCTGATTTGCTCTTTGCTTTCTGTAATTGGGTGGAAAACAGACAAAGACCAGATGGAGTTATTTCGTTTTCCTTAAATCACTTTCTTTTGAATTACTTTCCTACACTTCTAGTTTGTAGGTGTCACGCAGCAGAAGATACAGTCAGGGACAGTGCTCCGGTTCACGTGACACGTGCCAGGGATGAAGAGGCTGTAGATGTTGGGGGAGAAAGTGAGGAGGAGAAGGAGTCGCACGAGACAAAAGTGTACTTATCACCTTCGTGAAAAAAAGAAAGCTTAGGGCATGTGGTTAAGTTGCGTTTCTCTGACGGCATTTCTACAGGAAGCTGAAAGTCTGGTGTTCAGGCAAAGAGCTTTCTAAGACATCTGACCTGACAGGATGCAGGCTAGAGAATGGGCCCCTGGAAGAGGGCTCGACATGCCCCTTAGATAAACCCCTTGATTATCAGTGGCCTGAGGAAGCACATACCTTCCCGTCAGGATCAAGAGAGCCGGCTGGGACGGTCAGCTGGGTGGTGTGCCATTGATTAGGAGCTTCTCTCGTGTTAGCGGAGTGGACAGTGTCCTCGAGCATCCTCTCACGGCTCATTTGCCTGTGTAATCGTCATTGTTGTGACTGTCCTACAGGAAGGCCACCGACCACGTTAATGGTGGTAATGACCGAGAGGTGGAAATAATGGGAGAGGATGGGGTCAGGAACATGGATATATCGCGTCTGTGTTTCCTCATTCGGGCTGCATCACTCCTGAAGGACAGCACTAGGCTTTTTACATGAAGAGATGTTTCTGTGTCTTTTCAAAGCTGTTATTCAGCAGCCTCACGACTGTTTAAAGACTCCACTGCCAAAGCAGACGGGAGAAAGGCGGAAATACTAGTCTTAGGACTGGATTCTCCATTTCATCTGAGATTCTTTAACAGAGACAAATACATTGTTGACTACTGAGGCTTTTTTTTTTTTTCTCCTGCATCAACAGACAACCCTTTCTCTCACAGAGAGAAACGCAGACGTGTAGATGTTGCACAAGAACATTTGCAGAGAATCAAACATTAAGACATTGGTTAAAAATAAAGTAATGTGGTAATACAAGCTCTCCCATCCGTCTGGCCCTGATGGTGAAATAATGCAAATCCAAATCATTTTCTTCTTTCCTCCCCCCTCCTGCTTTGATTGGGATTTCCCAGCCGTGGCGGTGGGTTCCTCTCAGCTTGGAGCTCTCATGTTTCACTTCAGATTAGTGAGTTCATCTGTGGTTGGACAAACCTTCCTTTTCCTGTGTCTTAGGGTTGTTCAGTGATTTTGTTCCTTTTGAGTCAAGAGTTGCAATGACAGATCTTGTGCTCTGTCTTTTTTTTTTGGGCTGTTCTTTGAAGCAGAACCAACTATTGCAAAAAAATGAAGACATGGTTTTTTAGGGAAGATCTGGCCGGAGCTAGATCCTGATACGTTCTGTCATGTGTGAAGACCTGCCTAGATTTCCAGCCCGTCTCTGGGGTCTGCCCTCTGACCTCAGCTTCAGAGAGGCCTTGCGTCCCTGACCTCTCCCTCTGGTCCCCAGGCCGCAGAGCAGCATTTCACCGCGTCCTCTCTTGCTCCTAACCCATCTTTTTTGAAAAAATAACATTGAGATATTATTTACATACCTTAAAGTTCACCCATTTAAAGTGTGCAATTCAATGATTTTGTTGTTGTTGTTCATCTTCACCCCAGGACATTTTCCCATTGATAATTAGATCGAGTGGAAAGGAGGGAGGAAGGGAGAGAGAGAGAAGCATTGATGTGTGAGAGACATATTGATTGGCTGCCTCCCGCATGACCCACACCGGGGCCTGGGGTCAAACCTGCAACCCAGGTACGTGCCCTTGACTGGAAATTGAACCCGTGGCCCCTCAGTCCGAGGGTCGATGCTCTAACAGCTGAGCCATACTGGCCAGGGCCGATTCAGTGATTTTTAGTACATTTCCAGAACTGGAAATCTATCGTCATCATCTAATTGTAGAACATTTAATCAGCACTCAAAAAGAATCTCCTTATCCATAGGCAGTCACTCCCTGTACTAGTTTCCTGTTGTTGCTGTAACTAATGACCTCAGACTTAGTGGCTTAAACAGCACAGACCGATGACCTAACAGTGCTGCAGCCCGAAGTCCGAAATGGGTCTCACTGGGCTAAAACCGTGGTCAGCAAGGCTGCGTCCCTTTCCGGAGGCTCCAGGGGCGTCTGTTTTCTTACCTTTCCCAGCTTCTCGAGGCTGCTGCATTCTGGGGGTCAGGGTCCCCTTCATCTTCAAAACCAGCAATGGCTGGTTGAGTCCTTCTCACAAAACATCTCCCTGATTCTGACTCTTGCCCTCTTTCCTATATAAGGACCTGCATGATTACATTGCACCCACCTGAATCATCCAAGATAAGCTCTTTATTTTTAAGGTCAGCTGATGAGCAACCTTAATTCCCTGTCCCCATGTCATACAACATATTCGCGGGTCTCACAGATTAGGACATGGATGTCTTGGGGGGGACATTCTTCTGCCTGCCACACTCCCCTCTCCCCTATACCCCAGCCCTAGGCCACCACTCATCTACTTTCTGTCTCTACGCATCTACCCATCTTTTTCCTTCTCCTTCATGTTCCATTTTCCCCCTGAGTTTCATGTTCAACCTTGGCTCCGTGCCCTTCCTCTTTGTGGCCGCCGTCTCTCCTCTCATTTCTCAGGAGGTGATGGGCTGCTGGAGACGGAAGACAGGGAGGACTGGAGGGGGTGAGGGGACCAAATGCCGAGACAGGAAAGAGGCACATAGATGCCATTGAACAGTGTTAGCAAGTGATTACCATCAAGTTATGGAGAAACCAAGTCAGCTGGATAGTGTAGTACAAGCAGCCCTTTCTGTGTGTCAGATCATTTGGTTTGGGGACAACCTACTTCATCTTTGAGAGTCTCAGTTACCTCAAACTGTAAGACGAAAGCAGTTTGACCAGATCAGTGGTTCTCAAAGTCTGGTTCCTGGGAGCCTATTAGAAATGAAAATAAATACACACACACACACACACACACACACACACACACCCAGACCTATGACTTCAGAGACTCTGGGCATGACCCTCCCCCAATCTATGCTTTCACAAGCCCTTCTGGTTATTGTGATATATGCTAAAGTTTGAGAACCACTGAACTAGATTATGTCTGAATTCCTTCGTCTATAAGTACATTTCTAAGTATATAAAAAGAATAGTTTTTAGCAGGAACAAGACAAGAACATTGACATCTCCCATCATTTGATATCTCATTTGAAGTCATGACCTCTAGATCCCGCACCACAGCGTCGCTGTATACCACTTCAAAGCATTTTAGGGTGTGGATCGCTCTAATGAAGAGCTCGATTTCTATTAAAACTTGCTGTGTGTCTCCCACCCACAGGTCTATAACACTGGGCCAAGCACCCTTCCCGGGTCATCTGTCAGCATCTCTTTCCCCAATCGACTGTCACCTGGAGGAGCAGAGATGTTTCATATCCAGGAGATGGTGGTGAGTTCTCCTTTGTTTCACTGTTGCTTTCAGACTTGAATCAGCTCATTCACATTTAGCCTTCCACCCGAGGGCCCAGAGAGTTCACTCATTCTAACCTTTGGAAACATCTAGAGAAGCCGGAAGACCTGCAGCACCCGAATTTCATCATTGAGACAGTTTGGTTAATGCCACAAGAAGGCCTCTTTGGGGAGAGGTGGGGGTTGGTGATGAACCTGACTTCTGGGGTAGACCTCACCGACTGGAAACCCCCAGCAACGGTCTGCAGTCTTGTGTGTCTGAATGCGCTCTTCTGAAGGAAAGGTTCACAGCATTCATGAAGTGTCCCAGAGGACCGCTGATGCCTAGAGGGTGAAGCATTGCTTCATAAAACAGAAATGCAGGTTGAAACTCAAGTTTCTGCAGAACATGCAGTTCTCCCTGCTCCTAAGTCAACTGTAGATGGTTCTGTCTCAAGAAGCACTTAGTAACTAGCATACGATCATCCCCACCTGCCTCCTTGACTTCCTTCCTCCCGGGACACCGCATCCCCTTGGTTTCTCCTTTCTCACTGGCTGTTCTCATCTCTTCAACTTCTGCAGGGCCCAGCATCTCCTTTGTGCTCCACTCAGAGATCTCAACCACACTCATGGCTTTATATTCAGTCTGTGCCGAATTCAACAAATACTTCGCACTCACCATATGCCAAGCTCTGGCTTACTGTGGGGAACAAAACAGACAAAGACATCATAATTTCCAGGCCTCGTGTATATTCTGGGCCCAAGACTGTATATTTATTACTTATTAATAAATGAATAAGTAAAACATATAGTAACATGATGGTAAAAGCTGTGGAGAAAAATTAAGGAGGCAATGGCTTGTCAGGCAGGTCTCACTGAGGCCTTCATGGGGGAGGGGGGGGAGGGGGAGGCCCAGAGCTGTTTCTAGAGTTTGTAGTGTGATCTTCTTTGCATATGAAGGCCTTGCCAAGGCAGTGTTTCCGGAGAATTCTCTCTCCTTGGTTTTAGCCCTACTTGGGTTCTCCCATTAGAAATGCTGCCCCACGCTGTCCACTCGCAGTGTTCACAGTGGACACCCAGGAGTCTGGGTGTGTGTGCTCATCGGCACCCACTCTGGGGGAGCCTTCTCCCTCAGAATGAATCACTTGCTTCGCTGGCAACAGCAGTTGACAGTAACACTGATTTTTAAAGCTGGTGGGTTGTGAGGGTGCATTTTGCATGAGAAACGTCCTGGGTTTTATGGCCTCCTTGTGCGTGGAGGGTAATTGCAACAAGAAGTCTCCCCTGCAGCAGGCTTGCTGGAGGCCAAGCTTTAACTTGTACGTAAGCCAGGCCTGGCACTTTATAGCAGCCCAACAAATAACCCAAAGCAGAATTGAACAACTCACTTTTTTCCCCCAATGTCTACTAGTCTCCCCAATGGTGAACACATGTTCTTTTTTCTCCTCCTTTACCCTCAGATTTTTCCTGTAGAAACTCAAGGACTCGCCTTGTACCAAATCGGCACTTATCCTGGGCGAGAGGTTCCCGTTAAGGAGAGGTGGAGGCTTAGGAACCCTCCCCTGGATGCTAAGTGCTTGGTTATGTTTGTTCTTTTCCTTGGTATCTTATAACTTAAATGATGTCATGTAAAGTGAACTATTAATAATACAGCTTATGTTATAAGACGAGGGGAACAGAGAGGGAAGGGGAAAAGGAAACCCCTCCCCAGCAGGAGATGGATTTCCAGCCCTGGGGTGGCTTTGGGGATTATATGATGTAACCCTCTGCTTCTGGACAGAATACAGACATCTCCCCAGTACAATAGAACCGGTTTCCGCTAACTGCTCTTAGTCGAGCCTTTTGGTACCACTTGAAGCCTATTTTTTACGACTGTCCTCAATTCTCCATACTCTAATTTCTCTGACCTTTTTTTGAGCTAAAATGGAAAACAGTTGCCTAGCTCCCTTCTGTGGAGAGGTTGAGCTGTTACTTCGTCATTTTTCCCACTTTTCTTCTACAAAAGATTACAATTCCTTTTTTAAAAAAAGTATTGATTTTAGAGAGAGAGAGAGGAAGGGAGAGAGACAGACATCAATTTATTGTTCCACTCATTTATGCATTCATTGGTTACTTCTTGGCCCTGCCCTGATCAGAGATCAAACCCACAACCTTGGCGTGTTGGGACAGTGCTCCAACCAACTGAGCTATCCGGCCAGGGCCTCATCACAATTACTCTAATTCTCTTATTCTTTTCCTAGGCCATTCTCTTTGCTCTCTTCACATTGTCCTAATAAATAAAAGTGCAAGCCCTGGCTGGTGTGGCTCAGCGGTTAGAGCGTCGGCCTGCAGTCCAGAGACCCGGGTTCGGTTCCCGCTAAGGGCATGTACCTCGGTTGCAATTCACCCCTGGCCCTGGTTGGGTCGTGCGGGTGGCAGCCACTCAACGTGTCCCTTTCACATTGATGTCTCTCTCTTTCTCTCTCTCTTCCTCTCTCTCCCTCCCACTCTATCTGAACAAAAAATGGAAAAATGTCCTTGAGTGAGGATAAAAAAAATATTTTTTCAAAATGCACACCTGAGCACCAGATATGTATGCCTTTTATCCAACCTCTCCTCCTCACAAATGTATTGCTTAGGCTGACAGCACCTTGTTTGCCATTTGTGAACTTGCTAACTTCCACTCCTAATTATTTCTCTGTGTAACTCTCAGAGACACCTTAAGGTTCTCTGTTAAAAAAAAAAAAAAATCAACAAGGGCATCTTAATGGCCAAAACTATGAGGTCCAAAACTCTGCACGACCCACCTTTCAGGCCAGTATCCTCTGCTTCCAACTGCATCCATGACCTTGTCTTCCAGCCACCCTGGACCACGAAAGCTGCTGAACCACCCACCATGCACCTCCCTGGGCCTCCCGACCTTAATGGCTTCGCCCTCCCCTCAGCTATGGGAAGCCCACTCATTCCTCAAGACCCAGTTCCCACATCCTCCATTCCATCAAGCCTGGCAGATGCCTTCCCAGCTAGTCCTACCTCAGGGCCTTTGCACCCGCCTCTGCTGAGAACACTCTTCCCCTAGATCTTTGCATAGCTGGCTCCTCATAATGTCGGTCTGAGCCCAAAGTTGACCTTTTCAGGGAGGTCTTCCCTGACCACATTAGCTAAAGTTGCAAACCCCCATCAACTCTTTGTGCCATTTCCCTGTGTGTGATGTTTTGTCTTTCTTCATATCACTGGCCACTATCTGATATTACTACTTTTCGTTGTCAGTTTTCTTGTACCAGATTAAAAACACTGTGACAATAAAGTTCACGGCTGCCTTGTTCCCTGTGTACCCCCACCCCACCCCGCATTTAGTGCCTGGACCGCAGTGTGTACTCAGTTAAATGGAAGAATCGGCTACCCCACTCTGGTAGCCTCACCATCACAAGTATTTCTTTCTGCCTTAGGATAGGCGTGTGTCCTTACACGTCTATACACACTGCAACACATCTAAGGAGCACCCTATATGTTCTAGGGACTTGGGAAATTTTCATGGAACCATAATCCCCAAGTAGAGGTGTTTTGACAACTTCCTTTAATCCACAGCAGAGGTTGCCTTCATTAAGATATGGGAATAAATCAAAAGGTCAAGCTGAAATAGGGGGTTGAATCGCCTATCAGAAATAGAGGGTACCAAAAGCAAATTTAAATCCACACATTTTGGTCAGATGGATCATGAAGACATCTCTCGCTCTCCCTCTCTCTCCCTCTCTCTCCCTCACCTCCCCCTCTTTCTCCCTTTCCCTCCAACCTCCACACGCGCGTGCGCGCGCACACACACACATACACACACACACACACACACACACACACACACGACAAGCCTGCTGATCTCAGCAATAGGCTCAAATCTTTTTTTTTTTTCTTTTTCTTCTTTCTGCACATGTCTGAGTGTGAGCTGAATAGTCAAGTTCCTGAAATGGGTCAGGATTAGGCTGGCTTCGATACTTTTGTTTGTTTGTTTGTTTGTTTGTTTGTTTCTCAACAGAAGCCAAGCGCTTAAAAAGAGGGGAGGTGGCTGACGGAATTCTGGAGTGAGAGTTACGTTCCTGGGCCCTTGGGTCAATCTTCATTTTGGCTGGAGGGGATAAGCGTCAGCCTGGGCTGTCCTTGCACAGTGTGGTCCAGAGGCCGCCCTTTAACCTGTGTGGACAGAGCCAATGAATCAAGGCAACAGTCCTGTCTCCCTGCAGACCCAGGGCGCCGGCCTTATCAGGGAGCCTAGGGCCCTGCGCTCAGGCTACAGGGACATCTGGAAGTATTAATGCTGCTTTGTGGGGTGTGGCCCCGTTGGAATGCCCACGCTTAGGTGCCTGGCGTTGTCTGGCTTAAAAGTTGTTGATTAGGCAGTTTACTTTCCTTCATTCCTTTCTTTGTTCCTTAAAAGCAACATGACACAGAGCGCTGTCCTTGCAGGGGTGATGGGCCATCACCAAAGTCCGTAACAGGAAATCTCACTGAGGATAAACAGAGCTCATCGGTCACTGCTGAGACACACATGGTTCTAATCCAACCTGCACAGGACTAATTGTGGATACTTCGGAAGCACAGAAACAGGGAAACTCCTTTCTGACAGCCACACTGCGTTTCTTCCAAAGGCGACTTTTTCAACATTGTTAGACACTGAGAAGTAATTATCTGCGGGCTGTCAGGGGGCCACTCCACTCTCCTCTCCTTCTCATTGGAACTTATGACCTAAAGCATATTTCAGGCCTCCCATGAAGCCTGAAACTCTAGACTTAATGAATGACAGCTAGGTTTCTCCCTTCACTGCTCTGATGGATGGAATCTCAGAAAGCGTGTAAGAGGTTAGACAGGCCGTTACACACGGAACATGACAACCAGAAAATGATTATTTACCTTTTGATAAAGAGGTAATAATGAAGTGTCACATCTAGTAAATGCAGAGGTAACTCAGTGAGTCAGTAGGTGTGCTACTGTATCCTTTCTCAGAAGATGTGGCCAAGAGCTAAAACCAGAACTTAAAGAAACAGTGCAAGTCCAAGGACTGGGTTGGGTCCCACAGGCAGGGGGCTACTCACTCATTTATTATCCAAATCAGCAGACCGTTCTGCTTCCAAATGTTTCATTATCTGTGGAAGGAAAACATTTTTGGCATGCATGTCAAGTGCTCAGATAACATATTTATGTCTCACGTTTTCGCTAAAGAGCATCTGACCGCATCTGGAAATTCTTCTGTGTCACCGCTTCTCTGAAACTACATCCCATCTGTATCACTTTAACTCCAGTGAAAGGCCATCCCCGTGCTCTGAAGCAGCCCCATCTGGGAGACTCGTTTTTCTTTGAGTAAATGCAAGTGAATTCCGTTTCATAGGGCGGCCTGGTGGCGGCCTGGCCTGGTGGCAGCCTGGCCTGGTGGTGGCCTGCACTCTTGACTTTGCAGGGTGTTGGCCTGCCACACCCAAAGGAAAGGGTGTGGGGGGTGGGGAGGGAACCACA
The DNA here is from genome assembly GCF_014108415.1 of Molossus molossus. NCBI lineage: Eukaryota > Metazoa > Chordata > Mammalia > Chiroptera > Molossidae > Molossus > Molossus molossus. The sequence continues at coordinate 56,394,642 of NW_023425353.1, forward strand.
TTGTTTTAGCCAAACCCTAGACCTAGTGGCGGGGGAGGTCATTAGCTTTTATCATAAGAAGTGAGATTTTTTAAATGAAATAATGGCAAAGACATACAGAGGTCAGACTTGTACGGTGCCTCGTGTTCTCCCTCTCCTCCGGGGTGTTGCTTTTGAGGCTTTGCCCCTTTATTTATTTCCTGTCTCGGTTTTGGTCTCAGGGACACCCTGACCTCTCAGATCTAGCCTAACTTTTCACAGTGGTGCTGGTGAAGGGGTGGAGGAAAGCGAGGATTTTATTTAGAAGATACTTTTCACCTGGAAAGAGCAAAGCCCTTTAAAGTGCTGATCTTTTCCAGCTGTTCCCAGTTACTGTCCTGTCTTTCCCTCTCCGGGACGAGATGGCACGAGGCCACTCGTAAACATCTTGCTCTTCCACACCGTGCCTGACTCGGCAGATTTGGCAGCGGGCCGTTATTTATTAGCGGCTATTACGGACTCCCGTTCACTCTTTTTGGTTCAAAACAGAACGTGGCTTTTCATCTGAGGGCAAGGCTCGGAGGGGGCTGTCCCAGGCTAGAGCCTCCTGGTCCCTTACCTCGAACTATTGTGATCATCAAAGTGTTTTCCCCTTTTGTCTCTTTGTATGAACATATTTGAGTCTCTAGCTACACACAGAGGTAAATATCAGAAAATCAGAACTTCCTGAACTAATAATAAACAAGGGGAACCTTTTCACAAAGTAAAAGAATCCCTAACTCTTCAGGAGGGTCCAACACAGAATGTCTCTGAGAGCTCTTTCCTTTCAGTGACATGGTGCATGCACATAAAAAGTGTGTTTTCGACCTTGCTAACACGTTAATAACATAAAGTGAGGCATATTCATTATGAAGAACGATCCACATTGTTATCACTGTTTCTCTGCCCTTCTATTAAATAATGTCACTGCTATTGAAAAACCAGGGTCATTATAAAGGCTTGAAATGAATGATGGAAATACCTATCTTAGTATTTATGATTAAAATATTGTCACCTTTTACTGCTCTTTGGTCAATACAAAAAAACATTTTGTAGTAAATCACAACAATGTGATTTAACATAAGGCACCGCCTAAAGGGGTCTAATACTTTATCACAGTTTACATTTTGTTGAACAGAAAATATGCAGTTCTTATTTATCCCACTAGTAGTAAACATCTTAGGTTGGCCTAGTTCACTGCTATCATTTCTCCATCATTTTATGAATATTATTTTTACGTCAAACCTTGGAGTCCTAAAATTAATATCACCAAAGTCACTGTGGTAATTGCTCAGCCTCCGGAGGCAGAAAGGGAACTTATTTCTCCTGATACCTTGGTTCCCAGAGTAGGCGATAGGTAATTAAATTAGCAAAGGAGGCACTCAGAACATTCTCTGGGTTTTCAAAGTCAAGGGGCACGTGAATTCAGAGGAACAGGTGGTAAGTCAGGGGATGGGTCATGTTTTCCCAGTTGCCATCAGCTGTGATTGGTGTAACGTGATATGGAAAAGTGGCCCAGGGATGTAACAGAGAACATAAAGTCAATGATTAACAGATAAATGTCAGTTGACACAAAACATGTGTTATTCAGAAATGAACCTGTGCCCCCTTTAATCCAAGTCAATTCAACAAACAGTTTTTAGATCAAACTTCACCCGAGACACCCACACTGGTGAAGGCTCCAAGCCTGGCCCGTGGAAAGCACTGTTGTCACTGAGTTGGTTCCTCTGCTAATTTAATCTTCCATTTTGCTTATATTGGCTGTGTACTGCGTTCAAGGCAGTGCACTCTGTACACCAAGTCAGAGACACTTGGGTGGCTTTTCCCATCCCCAGAATCCAGCCAGCCAGAGTACAGTCGAGGAATGGGCCACTGCTGGAAGGAAGAGGACATCTGTGCCTTAGCTTGTTAAAGAACAATAAGACCCCGTGCCCCAGGTAAATAGTGGTTCCTATATTTGAGTCATGCTAATCACCTTCTGAATAACTGGCCCATTTGCCTCTGAGACCCTTCTCCATGTTCAGGCCCCCCACTGCTGCCTTGTTTCTGGTCTCTGCTACCCAGTATTCATCCAGTGCTTGAGCTATGTTGAACTCTTAGGCTTTCTGGACTCAAGTCTACTGTTTGTACCTCCATGTTTTTGCATGTGCTGTTCCTCTCTGCCTGGAATTACCTTCCCCCTTCTCTCTTTAATCTCTAGAAGTTCCTTTATCCTCCAAGATCCACCTGAAGTGCCATCTCCCAATCAGAAATGCAGATTATGACAGGGGCTGACTTGCTAGTAGAGAGAGAAACTTGTAGACAAGATTTATAATCACAGAGCCCTGCTTTGAGGACTGTGAAAAGATAAACAATAAAATGATGGTCCATGGCCTGGTCAGGTGGCTCAGTTAGTTGGAGCATCATCCCGACACCAAAAGGTTGCAGGTTCAATTCCTGATCGGGGCACATACCTAGGTTGCAGGTTTGATTCTTGGTCAGGGTGTGTACAAGAGACAACCGATCGATGTTTCTCTCTCTCTCTTCCTCTCTCTTCTCAAATCAATAAACATATCCTCAGGGGAGGATTTTTTAAAAAGATGATGATTCATATGTGTGTGGAACAGAGTCTGTGCAACCGAGGTGCGAGGAAGGTGGAGCAGGACAGTGAGCATCCTGATGGGGTTTTGGGAGATGATGCTCAGACCCAGGGTCAAAACTTAAAGGTACAAGGCAGGTTGCTTACTCTCTCTGGGCCTTAGTTTTCTTATCTCTAAATTGGGGGCGAAAATTAAGGAGACTGGATGTTCGCCTGTCACATCGCTGATATATATCTCTGTCTTGCTATTCTGTCTGGTTGACTCCCCCACTTCCCTCTCAAAAATGTCCCAGTCTGGACAATAAATTACATGGTCATCCTCAATAAATTATATGATAGCAGTACCTGTGCACCTGGGTGTTTTCAGGATTCGATGTATGCCACAGCACTTAGCATAGTACCTAATGTTAGCCAGAATCATTTCCGTTAGTATTTGAACTGAGTGTAGAGATGGGAGATGGGGCCTTCAGCAGTGAAAACTGGTTTCCATGGTGATGTGCTTGCGACATGAGACTTAGAAAACAGTTTGGAGGACTTTCAGGTCCCTCCAGTCTTCAGGCCCAGGGACAGAGAGTGTGTTAGGGCTGCTCTGTTCTGGGGCTCAGGGGGAGACCTGTGCCCTCTCTCACTTGAGGCCAGCAAACAACTCCTGGTACCTTGTGCAGGCTCCTCTCTGAGGCCACAACAGAGAAACCCTGTTTCCTCTAACCCTGTTATCAGCCCACCACAGCCTGGAGAGTCTTTGGTAAAAGCTGTACATGTTCCTTCAAATGATAACATTCAAAACAAAGCATGGATTCTCCTTTTTGGGATCACAACCATGGGATCAGTCCTCATTCATACTTCAAACCCAGTACATCATAAAACAAAGTTTTGCCAGATCTGGGCCCTCGAAAGCTTCTGACCATAAAGACTCCCCTGACCAAGACTGACCTAGTCCCTGCCACCAAGTGATGTCCACATTCTCCTTGGGCTCCCAACAATTTCCTGAGTCACCATTATCTCTTGGTTTCAACTTGCACCATGTTTTCTTTGGGGTTGGGACAAGGAGGCGGGGGGACAAATGCCAACAGAAAACCCTCAGCAGCCGCCTCCGGCAGTCAGCCGTGACACTGTGTCCCGCATCCTTGTGTCCTTTTGTGTGTGTTTGTGAAGTCCTTTTACTCGCATTCCAATAGACATGGACCTCGTCCAGCCCCCAGGGGTCACGGCAGATAAGCAGCCATGTCATGGGAAGCATTTGGACTCGCAGAGCCTGGAAAATAGATGAGAAGTGAGTGGGCAGAGATGAGCAGGGGCCATGGCCAGAGTCTGTGGCCAGACAAGGAAACGAAGCTGTTGGACACTAGCACTGTGATGCTTGGATTGTCTGCGATACAAGAAAACTGCCCCTTGGTTTTCAACAAAGTGGTGGTTAGAACCAGTTGTGTGTCAGAGGCGATGGGGTGGTCAGCCTCCAACCTTAAATAGATACGGTTGCTTATCTATTTAATGTGAAATTAGGTGACCCCATGCTCTAACTAAAATGCACAGAGAGGGCACTGAAAAGTTGCTGGTTCAATTTCGAGTCAGGGCACATGCCTGGGTTGTGGGCTCGACCCCCAGTAGGGGGCGTGCAGGAGGCAGCCGATCCATGTTTCTCTCTGTTTCTCCCTCTCCCTTCCTCTCTCTCTAAAATTCAATTTAAAAAAATGCACGGATAGTCGTCAAAATGTGGAATTAGCACCTGAGGCCTACTTAGTGACTGCATCAGCCACCATCCTCAAGTCACGCGTGACAAAACTGAGGCCCCAGGGACCCGCACTGCATAGCTGTTAGGAGGCAGAGCCAAGGCTGGGGCCCAGGACCGCCGAGTGGTCATCAAGGCCATCCATGCCACAGGATTCCTTCCCCAGTGCCACTCATGCCCACAAGCAATCACATGACCTTGGACAAACCACAGAATTCAGAGCCTCTGGTTCCTTATCTGACAGCTGAGGCCTGGGGACCACAGGACCTCAGAGCTGCCTTCCAGAAACAACATTCCAGGATGCTCTGTTCCCCTTCCAGCCCAAGACAGCACGGGGTGGCCTGGCCTCCGGGCCGGCAGGCATTTCTATCTCCCATGGTCTAAGCAGGAGCCCTTTTTTTTTTTTTGGCCACAGCAGCAGAACTGGGTCACAATGGAGGACTCTGAGATTCCCAAGCTTCTAGGCTACTGGTCCCTTCTTTTGACCAAGGTCAAACAGGAAGGGATGGCCTCCCTCCACCCCCACCCCTCTGTGACTTCCTCCCCAGCCCCATCCTCCTCCTCCATATCTGAGGGGCAGAAAGGCCGTTACAAGCAGATCTCTAGAGCTGAATGGCCTTCATTCCAGCCCGGCTCTGCCACCTGCCATTGCCCCTAGCCGTCTGGCCTCCCCTTGCCTCTCAGCGGGGGTGAGGACTGGATGAGTTAATCTGTGTAAAGCGTGCACAGCCTGGCACACAGTAGGGCCGCACAAGTGTTGGGTATTACCGTGGCTGTCACGTACCTGACACACGTGGGAAAATGCTTCCCTTTGATGACCATTGCCAGGGACTGGGTTGCTCAGTTTTAGCTGAGGGAGCATCTACAACAGGAATAGCTGGTCTGAGTCAGACCCCTGCAGCACCAAGCACCCTCCAGTCTCCCTTTGAAGGAGGACCACCCTGACCCTCCCAGAAAGAAACGGTCGCTTTCCCGACTGTAGTGATTCCCTCGTAACCACAGTTGGGAGCACAACTGGCTGAGATTTTCATTCACCACAAGCTTGGTCTCTACTTCCCTTCTCCAGATTCCACAGGGGCCGATCCAATGTCAGATTGATCACATCATGTCCTCGTCATCACCCTGCTCACAGGCTGCCCAGAGACTCCCGGGTGGGAAAGGAAAATGAAGTTCTGAGCCAGGTCTCTGCCCTGCTGTCTTGGGATGAGGCTTCTGTTCTTGTGGGGATGACGGCGCCAGGCTCACACCCAAAGCACGTTAGTGAAACTGGCTGATGTGGGGCTCTGCTCCCACACTTTCTGTCCTGGCCTAGCAACCAGAGTGCCCATGTGCAGAGCCAGGCGGAACTCTGCCCTCCTCCCTGGTTTTAGTTAGGGTGGATGCATCCTGCAAGACTCGGAGGTGCTGTTTTTCCAAACCCAGACCAGGTGTGTTTGGGTGGCCAGGTCTGACCACCTCAACAGAGGAATGTGTGTGCCCCAGGGCTGAGGAGGACTGTTTTCCAGGGGTCTGTCAGCAGGTGTCCTCTGCAGAAGACAAATGGGAAAGTGGAGACCCACATGCTTCAGAAGGAAGAGGGATTAAGATCGTGAGCTCACGTTCAAATTCTCAAATGCTCAGTGAGCAAAATGTTCTCCATCAGCAATGTGCTATATGTGTCTTAGAGAGCAGCCCCCAAATAACCCAACCCCCCACTTCCCTAATGAGGTCAACTTAACTTTTTTGGCCTACTTAATAGAAATAAAAACTGGTTTCCTTTGAGGTGGGAGGTGGGAATTGACTTTGGAAGGGGGCCAGAGGGAACTTTCTGGAGTGATGAACATGTCCTATACCTTCACTGTGGTAGCAGTTATGTGGGTGATTTCATTTGTCAACATTCATCACACTGAACCCATAAGATCTGTGCACGTTAGTAAATGTAAATTTTACCTCCATAAAAAGTTATAATAATGAATTAAATAATATCTACTTAATAATATTTAACCTAACCAGGTAATTGCATACAGTAGTCTCCCCTTTATCTGTGGTTTTGCTTTCCACAGTTTCAGTTATGCACATGGTCAGCCATAGTCCAAAAATATTAAATGGAAAAATTCAGAAATCAACAATTCATGAGTTTTAAATTGCACACCATTCTGAAATCTTATAGTGAAATCTTGAGCCATCCAACTCCATTTCACCCGGGATATGAATCACCCCTTTGTCCAGCATCTCACACTCTCTCTGTCACCTGCCTGTTAGTCACCAGTAGCCGTCTTGGTTGTCAGATGGACTGTCCTGTTTGTGCTTGGGTTCAAGCATCCCTTATTTAACAATGGCCCCAAAACACTAGAGTATTGATGCTGGCGATTCGAATATGCCAGAGAGAAGCTGTAAAGTGTTTCCTATAAGTGAAAAGGTATGTATGTATAGGGAAAACATAGTATATGGGATTTGGTACTATCCACAGCTTCAGAGATCCATCAGGGGTCTTGGAACATATCCCTCACGGATAAAGAGGAACTACTATACTTAAAATCATAGAATAATATAGCCCTGGCCAGCTTGGCTCAGCAGGTAGAACATCGGCCCATGAACCAGAGAGACCCGGGTTCGATTCCCACTAAGGGCATGCACCTCGGTTGTGGTTCATCCGGGGCCCCCACTGGGGTCATGCAGGTGGCAACCAGTTGATGTGTCTCTCTCACGATGATGTTTCTCTCCCTCTCTTCCTCCCGCTCTATCTGAAAATAAATGCAAGAGTGTCCTTAGGTGAGGATAAAAAAATAATAATATATTAATTTATTACTCTTCCCATTCACACATTTCACAAAATGATTTTATGCAAATGTACATCTTTCAAGATCAATGTACATATGTCATCACTAAGCCATGTTTCAGTTGACAGATGTCCAGGGTCTGTCATTTTCCATGTGTCCAATTTATTTGAACTATAGAACATTTTTAATTCATGTTTGATGCCGAGATGTTATTGAGAGACACACACACCCATTTGTATAACATTGCAGAAATTGTATTTCTCATTTGGGAAGTAATCACTCACTATCCTCACTATATAAGCAACTTATGTTTTGCTATCTGAAATGAGCTTTAAAATATTTATCACGCCTGGCCTGTGTGGCTCAGTGGTTGAGCATGGACCCATGCACCAAGAAGTCTCCAGTTCAATTCCTGGTCACCGCACATGCTCAGGTTGTGGGCCAAATCCCCAGTGGGGGACATCAGGAGGCTGCCAACTGATGTTCTCTCTCATCAATGTTTCTTTCTCTCTCCCTCTGCCTTCCTCTCTCTCTCTCAAATCAATAAAGGAAAAAAAAAATTTTAATAAAATATTTATCACAACTTACAACAATGGCACCCCAGGAAGATTCACCAAATATGTATTAAATCTCATCGCTTCCTTCCCATTAATTCCCTCCAGTGGCCTCTGAAAGCATCCAAAACCAACTGATTGAGACCATTTTGGGCTCGTGTGTCTTCCCAGATTTTGTGGTTCAAATAAAGTAATTGAGAGAGTGCTGAATTATGAGATACCTTTAAAGAATAATAAGTTATAAACTCTGAGAGACTTGTAAAGACAACACTCTTTTTCTAATAATCAATTTGAGGAAACACATCTTCATTGTATTTATTTCCAGGCATATACTACTACATAGTAAATCCTGGCATATGTGTGTAGTCCAAAGATAAAATAGAGATTAATTTAGCAAATTTGGAGGCCTGGTTTTATAGTTTATTATTAAAAGATTAACGTTGTTAGCTTACATTGGAAATTTCTTGATGTAAAAAATTTAAACTAAATCTACCATGAATGAGAATTTGAAAACTTCTTCAGTAAATTCAGACTATACACCATATCTTATTCAAGGGTATTAAAGATAGGGGAGTTTAAACAGATGGTTCTGGTTAGAAATGGGAGTATAAACACAGTCCTATGAATTGCTATTTATTAATTTTATCACTTGACCTTAAGGCATATCTAAGTCACCATCTTCAACCAGTGTGATATGATAATATATAAAGAAGACCTTGGCCCTGCCTGGCTGGTTTGGCTCAGCGGTTAGAATGTCAGTACATGGACCAGACAGGCCTAGGTTCGGTTCCCGCTAAGGGCACGTACCTGGGTTGCAGTTTGTCCCCAGCCCCGATGGGGTTGTGTGGATGGCAACCAGTCGATGTGTCTCTTTCACATTGATGTTTCTCTCTCTCTTCCTTCCTTTCTCCCTCCTGCTCTACCTGAAGATAAATGCAAAAATGTCCTCGGGTAAGGATAAAAAAATAAAAAAAAAGATCTTATTTGTTTTTAACAATTCCCCAGTGTAGGCATTAAAAATAACATTCTTAGAGAAATCAGCATGGAAGACTATACAGCATTGTTTTGGGTTTCTTTTGGGTTTAATGTTGCTGTTGCTCAGCACCATTGATATTGCTGTCAGAAGCAAAATCAGGTAACCCAACCAAGACGTCACTGGGCATATAAGCTTCTGTATGGCCCAGTGTGATGGCTGCAGGACTTGAAAGGGATTTATAGTGCTCTAGGGGTTCCATGGAACACAGTTTGAAAACCTCTGGCAGTGGACTATGCATAAAGGTTTGATCTGGGAAGGCCTGGGTACAAAACCTGCATTCTGGACTCGGTGGTTGTTGGCAAGCGTCTTAACCTGAGTCTCATTTTCCACGTCTGGACAAAGAGCATGAATGCTTATCTCAGGGACTTGTAAAGAAGCCTATACATGTGCTATAGAAACCATAAAGTGTAGGTTTATTTTGTTCCTAAAGTCTTACTGTTTCTTGGACACATCTCATTTGCATGTTGTGCGCCATCTCATCTCATTTATTTAAGGACTGATGATCCACATTTTCTGTTGTTTGACCATATTGATGTTATTACTTCTGCCTTGCAATTTTTCTGCCATTATTGTCCACTGGAGAATGGACAAGAGGGAAAATTAACTTTGGACTCGACTACTACTACCCTTTACAGTAAGAGATTCCATGCTCGTGACCCATTCTTGAGAGGACCACTCTGACAGATTTCTTTTTATTTTCAGGTGGGCCAAGAGAAGGGAAACTGTTCTTTCCAGAAAAACCCAACCCCCTGCATCATCCCTCAAGAACAAGAAAATATCTTCCATACTATATTTGCTTTTTTCACAAAGTCTGGAAGAAAAGTCTTGGTAAGAATTTGCTTTCTGGTTGGGTCAACATGGGTGGTCCTCACTAGGAAGGCAAATCTGAGATGAGAGGCCAGTTTTCTATTTGGCATTTATTATTTCCCAAATCTGGTTTTAATCAGTTGTCTTAGAAAGTCACAAGGACTGTGGTCAGCTCCTGTTTTTCAGCCTGAGGGTTTCATTCAAAGTGTTAAATTGACATTTCAAGTTCCATTGTCTGGCAAAGGGAAAATCTTTGCAACCTACCAAGCATAAAGCAGTAAAACATTTCTCCAACGAGGAGTCTAATCAAGAGGGATGCTCCTTGTACAACCACTTTGGAAAACTGCCGGGCAGTATCTATTAAAACTCAAGATATTTGTACTGGTGACCCAGGAATTCCACTTCCAGGTCTATCCCCAAGAGAAATGAGTTCTCGTGCTTCCCAAAAGACATGGACAAGAATCACAGTCATTTTATTATAGCCCAAAGCTGGGAACAATCCAAATATCCATCTATTGTGGTGTAGTCATCCACTGGAATATTACAGAGCAATTAAAAACTGCTGCACACAACAACACGAATGAATCTCCTAGGCACAATATTCGGGTGGCAGAGCTAGAGACCAAAAGACACATATCATACTCTTTCACTTATATGAAATTCAATAAGAACAAAACTATCAGTGGCAATGGAGGTCGGGACAGTGGTTACTTTTGGAGGAATATCAATAGAAGGGGGCATGAGAAAACCTGCTTAGGGACTGGACATGTTCTACATCTTGATCTGGGTATGAACATATGTAAAAACACACCAAGATGGACCCTTCAGATGTAATCTGTTTGACCCCAATTTTTTTAAGTGCAGGTATTTCAGAATCTTAAGCTTTTTGAAAGCCTCCTTTCCCCAGATCTTTGGTTCCGTCTCTTCAGCTTCTTGTTTCAGCCTAGGCACATCTCATGTGCATTTGTATTCCTGTAGAAGAAGTAGGCCTGTTTGCCACTTGGAATGTCGGTGTTTTATGTTTTTTCTTTTTTACTTTACCTAGTGCTGATGATACAGCTATTTTTTTTTTTTTTAATCCTCACTCAAGGACATTTTTCCTTTTTTTTTTTTCTTTTTAGTTCAGATAGAGTGGGAGAGAAAGGGAGGAAAAGAGAGAGAAACATCAATGTGAAAGAAACATCGATCGAGTGGCTGCCTCCCACATGACCCCAACCAGGGCCAGGAACGAATTGCAACTGAGATATGTGCCCTTGACCAGAATTGAACCCAGGACTCATTGGTCTGAGGCCTGACACTCTAACCGCTGAACCAAACTGGTCAGGGTGATACAGCTATTTTTAAAAGCCCTTAAAGCCCGGCTGGAGTGGCTCAGTGGTTGGGCATTGACCCATGCACCAAGAGGTCACCAGTTAGATTCCCAGTCAGGGCACATGCCCAGGTTGTGAGCCCAATCCCCAGTGTGGGGCATGCAGGAGGTGGCCATTCGATGTTTGCTCTCATCAATGATTCTCTCTCTCTCTCTCTCTCTCTCTCTCTCTCTCCCCCTTCCTTTCTCTCTAAAACCAATAAAGAAAAAAAATAAATTAAAAGAATAAATAAATAGCTCTGGCTGGTTGCTCAGTGGTTAGAACTTCAGCCTGCGATCCAGAGAGACCCGGGTTCCATTCCCGCTAAGGGCACGTACCTCTGTTGCAGTTTGTCCCCAGCCCTGGTTGGGTCATGCAGGTGGCAGCCACTCGATGTGTCCCTTTCACATCGATGTTTCTCTCTCCCTCCCTCCCTCCCACTCTATCTGAACAAAATATGGAAAAATGTCCTTGGGTGAGGATAAAAAATAATAACAATAAAAATAAATAAATAATAAAAGCCCTTAGAATCGTTAGGTGTAGTGGTATCTAGCTGTGTGACAGATACAACTCTGTATCTTGCTGAAAATGTTACCCTCTACATGAAGCATCATGAAGGTAATGTGTGGATATTTTGGGTTCTACAGTACAAAAGAGAATTGCTCTTTTTGTAACTTAAATTTGGAATAAAGGTTTGTATTGGTTGTTTACGTATTTTCTTGGTCCAACATGTGTTTTTCTCCACTCCTGTGTTTTCTTGCATCATATGACTCCTTAGCCCTCTACTCTACCTACCTAAAAAATGGTCATGAACGTGTATTTTCCAGTGCACAGGCAGAAATACATCTTGTGTTCAGTACTCATAAGAAAAATACTTTCAGAATAGGTAAATGAGTTTCTTTTCAAAATCAGTTATTTCTCCTTGCAAAATCCGATTTTTGGTAGGGTAACCAGTGAGCTGCTTTCTTCCAGTGGCTTGACTTGAAGGCATGTTCTGGTGCCCACTGGGTGGGAAATCCCTCCATTGCCCTCTAGTGGCGGGAAGGAATGATCGCATCTTCCTGTGCAGTTCCAGTGCCTGGAGTTGTCTTAGTCACCAGAGAAGCACATGGAGCCCTCTGCTCCATAAACTGCTCTGCATCTGTCTTTGCTCTTAATACCATGTGTCAGTGCTCTGCTTTTTCTTCTCAGGACTGTGAAAAACCAGGAATGTCTTGCCTCACAATGCACTGTAACCTGAGTGCGCTTGCTAAAGAAGAAAGTCGTACCATAGACATTTACATGCTGCTGAACACAGAAATACTGAAGAAGGTAAGTCCTGAGCAACTGCACCCTCGAGGTTCATTTAAAAGCATTTGAATCGGTTTCTCATGAAACTCTGCCTGCCCCTTTGAAAACTTTCTTGGCCAGTACCATTGAGAATTCTGCTGGAGGATGCCAGGGAAAGACGACGAGACCCTCACTATTCAACGTGTGGTCCAAGGATCAGCAACACCAGCCTCACCTGGGAGCTCGTTAGAAATGCAGAATCTTGGACTCCACCCCAGACCTGCTGAATCAGCATCTTCACTTTAACAGGCTGTTTGGTTTACACATTTTTCTTCGACTCCAGCTTGCGTCAGAATCACCTGGAGACCTTGTTAAAACGCAGATTCCTGGGGGTGGAGTCTGAGATGCTGTAGTTCTGACACGTTCCCAGGTGATGCCAATATTGCTGGTCAGGGGACCACATTTTAGATGTGTTGGCAAACCTTTTCCGCAAAGGTAGTAAATGTTTTAAGCTGTAGGGCTGTTCAACTCTGCCGGTGTGTGTTGAAAGCAGCCCTGGGCAGTATTGAAACAAATGGGCATGGCTGTGCCCCGGGAAAATGTTTACAAAACAAACAAAGGGCCGGATTTGACCCGTGGGTTGTAGTTTGTTTAGGTGGCACCTTGTTCAGAGCAATCCAGCGTTTGAACCAACCTTTGCTATTATGAGTTTATTAAAAGTGGTTCATTAAAAAACCTCCATCAGTGAATCAGTGGCCCTTAAAAAAATCATACAAATTTACTATGATTTATTTTGACACAAGAGCTGCTGAGTGTGAAAGGCCACATCCAACAAGATGCTTTCAAAATAATCTTATGTGAAGATAAAACTAAATATGCATGTTAACCACAGAGATTCTATTTATTTTCCTTTGAAAAAAACGAAACGTGTCATTCCGTATAAACCTGTCAGTATGTGAATGAATATCCTTAGGAAAGTCATTCCGATGTTATTTTTTACATTAGGCCTGGCAGTCACATGCCGACCTGAGAAGTCACGGGCGCGGGGGGACGACGGGATGTTTTCCCCACTTTCCGCGTGGAGCTGGTGCAGGCCCCACACCCTCGGAGAGTCATGCACAGTCCTGCCCTCTCCGGTTTCCTTGGAGGGCAATGAGTTTGGGGCACATGGGGCTCACACAGCAGACCTTCCCTGTTGTTCCTGTCCCCTGCGGAAGGACAGTGTTGTGAGAGGACCAGGCATGAGTCAGAGCGCTGCTGGCCATTCTGGTCCAGAAAGGAGTCTGGAAGCCCCGCACCACAGCACGTGCCGTCCCGGCATGGGTGCCAGCTCAGTGGACGGACTGTGGTGGTAGATCCATCCCAGCCTGTCTGCATTTTTGACAAATGGCCCTGGTGACCGTTTTATCCCTCACTGTTGACCAAGCAAGCCCTGTCGTTGGCATGGATGGTGGGAAACCACTCCGATGTCTCCTTCACCCTGAACCCAGATGGCTGCTGCCTGCGCCTCAGTCACTGGTGCTGAGCTGACTCAGCAGGCCTCCAGCCTGCCTTGTACACAGCTCTGTGGCCTGATCTGCATCCCCCTCTCTCAGTGATCAGTGAAGACCCTTAGCCAAGCGACATGTCCCATGGACTGCTGTCCCCATGGGCCATCCAGTCCAGTCTGCACCCCAAGAGAGCAGAAAGCCATGGGGTATCTTTTGTGGGTGTTGGAGGGTCCTTCTCCCTGAAAGTGCCTTTTAACAGAAATTCCAGGCCTAGAACAAGGCTGACCTGGAGGCCAGATGGGGCCCCAGCTGCTCCTGGAGCTTGAAATGCCGAGTGTCAGTCCCCTGAAGCCAGCCACCAGCTCCCTCGGGAGTGGAGCAGGCGATGGCTCCAGCCCCCCCACCCCCAGCCTCCCCAGGGACGTGGAGCGGCGCCAGCCTTGTGGTTTGCTTGGGCCGCCAGCGTGTTTATCTTCCTTTGACCTCAAGGTCTGGCCCCAGACAAGGGAATTTGAGGTTTTATTGTTTTGACCTTAACAAGCTTTCATTTGAAATGTAGGATCTGATTTTTTTTTTAAATTATCAGAGGATTTAGATTTCTTTGAAAGTGTTCTACAGCCATCAAGGCCTGTGCTGGGGCAGGTTCCTCATCTGCTCAGCCTTGAACTTTGACAGTTAGCATCCTTAGCATGGTTATTATTATTGTCATGACTAGTACCTGAGAGGATGATGATGGCGATGATGATGATTATCCCAGATTGAAAATACAATATGTCCTGACACAGAAACCCACACATTTATAAAACTATTAAAACCGGGGAAAAGATTACTTGTGCACAAAATTATTTGCTGCTTAATGTGAGCTAACTGGAATAGTACCTTTGAGTGACAAGCTTCCCAGAGCATTTAAAATGTGTTTTATTGCTGTTCTTAAAAAGAACAATAATCAGCCCTGGCCGGTTTGGCTCAGCGGTTAGAGGGTTGGCCCGTGGACCAGGGAGTCCCGTGTTCGGTTCCCACTAAGGGCACGTACCTTGGTTGCAGTTTGTTCCAGTCCTCAGTTGGGGTCGTGCGGGTGGCAACCAGTCGATGTGTCTCTTTCACATCAATGTTTCTCTCTCTCTCTCTCTCTCTCTCTCCCTCCCTCTCGCTCCATCTAAAGATAAATGCAAAAATGTCCTCGGGTGAGGGAAAAAAAAAAAGCAAAAACAATAATCAGTGCATAACTCTCAGGTAAGGTGCACAGAGTGACAGCCGTGCCTCCTCCCAGGAAGGGCTTGGTGGTTCCTTTGTCAGAGATGAGCAGAGGCCCCTCGGAACTGTCCCTTGGAGAGCTCTCCACTTCCATCTGGGCGGTGGGTTTCACCAGCAGTGAACCAGAGCTGGCATCTAACACGTGCCTCCTTGCGTGGCCCGTGGGCTGAAGAGATGTGGGTGGGTGCACTACAGGGTACCTGATGGCAGAGCCTGAGCCCCCCCCACACAGGTGGGGCGCTGAATGCTCTTGTTGTCTGTCCCCTGTTTCCACGTCCGAAGCCAGGCTGCCTTTCCGCCCCACGTTCATACGCACCACTGGCCTGAGGTTCTGGCCCTTTCCAAAGTTGTATTTTGCCAACCCCTGTCTTTTTCCAAATTCCTTCTCCATCCCTGCCTTGCAGCCATTTTCGCATGTTCTGGGTCAGTGGCTCTGACTCCGAGCCCACACCAGGGCTCTGGCTGCGTCTGGCTGGTGGGCTCTTCCCGAGTCTCAGAAGTGCCCAAGCCCCATAGCCTAATTTATAAGCCAGATGCTTCCTGCGTTCTCATGTCTCCATCAAGTCCCCTCTTTCCATGTTTAACGGCTTTGAACCCAAAACATGTTCACGTAAGAGCAAAGAAAGAGTTAAAAGTAACGCATGTGAAGGGTTGGAGGGTTGTGGTCAAGGCAGGAAGATGCTTGAGAATGTAAATCAAATGCCTTCTGTGGAATGCCAGGCCTGGATTTGTTTTACACAATTAAACAGCTTTATTTATCCATATCAATATCCATATATCTGGCTCTTTGCACTTGGAAACCACAGCACACAGCTTCCATGCGTTGATGGTTGGCGAGACGCCTTCATTTTTCAGCATCCACCATGATACGAAAGGATTCTGGAGAGAGAGACTGGCGATCTGTTTGTGTGGGAGCCTGGGATGGGGAGGGATCTAATTCAGTGATACAGTTTTTGCTTGGTCCATGTGGAATCTTGGGATTTTAGTTCTGCCTGGTACCCAGCCATGGTCAAGGCCCAGCCATGGTCACTGGACGACCTTACAGTGAATGGTATTGTTTCCTCCACAGGACAGTTCATCTGTCATCCAGTTCATGACCCGTGCCAAGGTGAGAGTGGACCCTGTCCTGAGAGTGGTGGAGATAGCCAATGGGAACCCAGAGGAGATGGTGGTGAGTCAGTACCCCCCCCCCCCCGGGACAACCCTCCTCAGAGGGGGAGGGACTCTGGGTGACCCGGTGCTGGAATTTGAGGCTAAAGATGGTTTTTGAGCCGAGATGACAGCTTTGTGGTAGGCCCAAGACCACTGCTGCCTTGGCGTCCAGGCCCCCATGAGGACTTCTGTGGCCTGCTCTTGTTGTGATAGCATTGTTCCCTGGGATTGCATCCTTAGGCGAAAGCTCCCTGCTATAACCAACCACAGGAAAAATAGTCTCGAAGGACCCTTGACAGGGCTTGGATTTCCACTCTGAAGCCAAGACTATTTTTATCTCCCTTAGACCTTCCCCCAAAACCTCATCTGCCTTCCCCATAAAATTGCTCCATGGGTAAACACTGGATAAAAACAGGTTGTTCAAATAACTTAAAGAGGTCACGTCCAGATCGCCAGGTCCTAGAACCTTCTCTTTCATCCTCTACCGTCTCCCTGGTTCTCTGTAAAACGCAGTGGGCATGCCGGCCGCAGACACGTGGAAGTGTGGCATCCAGAACACTTGGTGGTGGAGAGGCTGGAGGAGTGTGGCCTTGGGATTTGACTGCTTTCACCGGGGCGGGGGTGGGGTGGGGGGGTGGGCGGGGCTCATCCTTTGACCCACAGGCAAATGGAAAGGGGAGGCCCTGGCCAGTTTGGCTCAGCGGTTAGCGCGACGGCCTGCGGACCAGAGAGTCCCGGGTTCGGTTCCCACTAAGGGCATGATCCTCAGGTGCAGTTTGTCCCCAGCCCCAGATGGAGTCGTGTGGGTGGCAACCAGTCGATCGACGTGTGTCTTTCACATCGATGTTTCTTTCTCTCTCTTCCCTCCTCTATCCCTTCCGCTCTATCTGAAGATAAAAACGCGAAATGTACTCTGGTGAGGATAAAAAACAAACAAAAGGAAAGGGGAGAAAGCAGCTGGGAACTGGCTCAGCCAATGAGCTGCACAAGGGCCTCCCTTCTGCATCTCCCTGCCTGGGATTCGCCTCGCCTCAAGGAGGCTCGGCCCTCTCTCGGAAGAGTCAGTGTGGCTGTGACAAGTTTACAGAGGTGCTGTGTTCATAAAGATTATTTACTTACAAAAAAAGATAACTTATTTTCTGGTAACGACGGAGACGCCACGTCTAAATGCTAGGATGGGATTGGACCAAAGCTCACTCTTACGCGACCCTGGTTGGGAAGGGTTCATATAGAACCAGTGGAAGTGTCTGGGGACCTCAGCTGCTGCTCTTGGTGGGGAGCAGGAGACACCACCAGCTGGGACAGAATGAAGACCGGTGAGCCTGTGGAAGGGTGTGGATGTTTAGCTGCACCGGGACCTGGCTGTTCCCTACTCGGCGTGGGGAAGGCCTGTCCGATGTTCGGCTTCCCTCTAGCCACACTGGGAAAGTGTCCACACAGTGATTTCACTGATGGCAACTGAATGGGATGGAGTAGAACGACACTGGATCCCTTCACTACCGACGGCCAGTTTTTCTGACACGTCAAATATTTCAAGTTGGCTTTAGTCTTTTCCTCCCGGCCTTGGGCCATCTCCCTGCTAAGTCAGACCTTCCCCTGGGAAGAGAAGGAGAGTGATGATTCACTGCTCATTGTCACAGTGCTGGTTAACAAGCTTTATAGAATGAAATACAGCCCAACACGCGGGTGAGAGTGTCATCCTGATAAGCCAAAGTTGTGAGTTTGATCCCCAGTCAGGGCACATACAAGAACCAACCAATGAATGCATAAATAAGTGGAACAACAAATCAATGTCTTTCTCTCTCTCTCTAAAAATAAATAAGTAAAAAATAAAGAGCTAATGGAAGTAATAGGTTTTCTATAGGTGGAATCCCTTGTGTAGATTTTTTAAAAAATCTGTCTCTGGGAACATGGCCTTCGGTTCGAACACTGAGCCGTGTGTAGGATGCAGGAAGACTTTGCTTAGCATCCCATTGTTGGATGCTGAGTCATCTGTACACCCCAGAATACCACTTCCATTAATTCCTGTTCCATTTTGAACACTGGGGCGATATTTTCACTATAAAGCGTTCTTTGGAAGAAGCTCTCATTTCAACTGACTTTTTTTCAGTGCTCCCAAGAAAAAAAATAACACCCATCGTCACCCCACAGTGCCCCCTCCCCCTCCTCTCCACGACTTAGCCTTTTCGATCCGTGAGCTCAGATGAAGTTCTGCAATCTGTCCTCAGCTTTCCTGGCAGGAAGAAGAAAATCTTTTCTGAGAAGGAAGGTTTGCCTTTTTAGAACAAACACGTTCTTTCCTGCATGATTCTTCTGAATGCCTGGCTGTTTGTCAATCATCCCTCTGAGGGGAAATTTCCATAGAGGGGAGCCACCAAGTTTAAATCAGGCAGAATGTCACAGGATTTTACATGAGGCACCGAGTTTTCATGGCCTCAGAGTGAACAGGAAATGCACTTGCAGCTGGTATTGAGCAGGGTGGGGTGAGGAGAGAGCAGTCAGATTTTGAACCACACCAGGTCTACAGCTTCACTGATAGGGAAATCAGATAACTCCCCTGGGACTCTGTCTTTTCTTTTTATGCCATGGAATGTGTAGTGCTCTTAGGTGAATACCTAGAAATAGGTCGTGAGACATTTGCCCTGTTTATTAATAAATAGATCTGGGGGTACTTCCCGGGTGGGGTGTTAGCATGTGTCCGAGACCAACCACACCAAGCTCACGTGGCTTTGTAGAGACCCAAAGCTGAGAGTTGCAGGTGAGGCCTGCGGGACTGCATTTGATTCCAATAATACGTTGCATTTCCTATTCTAGTCAACCCAGCCTTGCTTTTCAGGGAGAGTTGCCAACAACTGAGGTTAGAACCTACAGAATCAGCTCAGCTTCGAGCTACCACCCACACTTTCTTCTCAGGCTGGGTGAGGAGTTTGTGTGAATCACATACAAATCCATTTCTCGATATTTTAAAATGGCAGGATCTCGGAGAAATCCGCAGATGGGGAGCGAGTCCTCGCCACGTGCAGGTTGTGCACCAGGCTGGGATATGGGAGCAAGAACGGGGCTGCCTCTGTCTCGTTGAGGCAGAACCAGGTGGATTCGAAGGCCACCTGGTAGTGGATGTAAGACCAGGGGCATAAGAGGAGTCAAGAAACCTGGGGCCAGAACCACAGGCTCAGTCAGGCCATGGGAAGAGCCCGGCGTGGTGCCCTGGACACGCCATCCCTGGGTTCTCTCAGCCTCTTGCCCTGGAATCGGGCAGGAGCCTCTCACAGGCTGTGGTTAGGTCCCTGTCACCGGGGTGCCAGGGACCCGAGGGAGAGCAGGTCACTGGCATTTTGGGCTAGTGTGGCATAGACTTGCCCTCGCCCTGAGACTCACACAGAGGAGGGTTCCTCAGCACGGGAAGTGGGTTCAATACCAGGCTGCCAAAAAGTGATAAATGGCCTTCCCACGTGCTTCTCTAATCTGAGGGTCAGTATTCGGCCAGCCAGCCAGCCCCAGGTCTCCTCGGGGCTTCCGTCCAAGCTGGAGTCCTTGTTCAAACGTTTAAACCACTGTGTTGGCACTAACTTTCTGGGCAGGCTGCAGGCTTCGTGACAGAATGTGAAATACTTGTCCAAAGATGGCTGCAGAGCATTCGTGCCTTTTTGCTCTGTTTCGTTTTAAGAAATGTGCTTGAATGAGCGCTGCTTCCTTGATGATTTGACCTGGCAAATATAGGGAGCTCTGGCCGTGGTGCCACGAGGACCGTCCCCTCCCCCACTCTTGACTCCCAGCCTGGGGCTCCATCCCCCTCCCCTGCAGCCACTCAGTCCAGAAGCACCGAGCCTTCCTGGGTGAAGACCTGGCGCGATGCCGAGTCTCCAGTAAGGACAGGGAACAGTCGCTTGTTTTAAAGGATCTCTGTTAGGCCTGGCCGGTATGGCTCAGCGGTTAGAGCATTGGCCTGCGGTCCAGAGAGACCCAGGTTCGGTTCCTGCTAAGGGCAAGTACCTTGGTTGCAGTTTGTCCCCGACCCTGGTTGGGTCATGTGGGAGGCAGCCACTCGATGTGTCTCTCTCACATCGATGTTTCTCTCTCTCTTCCTCTCTCTCCCTCCCTCTCTATCTGAACAAAAAATGAAAAAGTGTCCTCGGGTGAGGATAAAAAAATAAATAAATAAAGGATCTCTGTTAAAACTGCCCCGGTGCCCCTTCGGACTGGACCTGGTTCTCCCTCCCCGCCCAGTGGGGCTCTCCCTGCCAGGCCACGCCAGCCCCCAGCAGGCAGCCGCGTGATCACAGCCGCGTTCACTTCTAACTCTGCCTTTGCCGGATCAGGACGGCAAGTCCCAGCGCGTTTTCTCTGAAGCCATTGAGGTTCAGTTCCCAGTCTCAGCCCTTTAGGAAGTTAGCCGTGCTGGTCTGGCCTTCGCTCTGCGCAGGGGGAGCACAGTGGGTCCAGCCCGCCTCCCTCCCGTCCTGAGATGACCGACTGTGGGTGTCGGTCAGCGCTGTAAGCCCAGGTTCCGGGTGGGCAGTCGCTTTCCACTTCCAGGAGGTTTCCCCCTCATTCTACCCCCTACCATTGCCCCCCAGCCAAAGACACGAGCCAGGGCGTCCCGACCAGAGGGACACCATCTGACGTGGTAAGCAAGGATGACTCCCAATGATGCCACTTCTGGTGCCTGTGCCTGATGCAAACTTTACAAGTTTTACTGCCACCAAGTAGACTGTGACTTGTGCTTTACCATTTGTGTGGCCCATTTCAGTCAAAATTGCATTCCACATGGCAAGAGAATCCCGCCCCCCTGAACCTCAAGTTGCATTGAGATGGAAGATGAAGAAGAGGGTCATTGGAAGGTCACCACCAACCCCATCCTGTACCTTTATCAAAAGGTAGTAGGTAGCCCTGGCCGGTTTGGCTCAGTGGTTAGAGTGTACACCCTCGGACCAAAGGGTCGTGAGTTTGATTCCCATTATGGGCACGTACCTGGGTTTTGGGGTTTGATTCATGGGCCCTGTTGGGTTGTATGGGAGGCAACCAATTGATGTGTCTCTCTCACATTGATGTTTCTCTCTTGCTGTCTCTCTCTCCCCCTCCCTTCCACTCTCTCTAAAAATCAATGGAAAAATATCCTCAGGTGAGGATTAACAACAACAACAAAAAAAGGTTGCAGCCTGGCCAGATAGCTCAGTTGTCATGTGGATGGCAACCACTCGATGTGTTTCTCTCACATTGATATTTCTCTCTCTTCCTTCCTCTCTCCCTCCCACTCTATCTGAAGACAAATGCAAAAATGTCCTCAGGTAAGGATAAAAAAAAAAAAAAAATTAAATAACCACAGGAATTGAGAAAAAGCCCAGCATAGTTTGCCAGAATACATGAATCATATTCCTAATGGTCACCATGTGCTTATTCATTTGAGGAACAGTGATTGAGGGCTTACTACGGGCCAAGCACTGTGCTCGGCACTGGGGATGCAAAGGAGACAAAATAGACAAGGTGTCTGCACTCCCAGAGCTGACTGCGGGGATGACAGACAGTAAACAAGGAAGCCAGGGTGTTATTTCAAACAGTGCTCTGGGAGTCGCCGGCTTTT
The DNA here is from genome assembly GCF_014108415.1 of Molossus molossus. Classification (NCBI taxonomy): domain Eukaryota; kingdom Metazoa; phylum Chordata; class Mammalia; order Chiroptera; family Molossidae; genus Molossus; species Molossus molossus. The sequence goes on from NW_023425353.1 coordinate 56,416,197, forward strand.
GGTTGGGTGGGGGAGTGTCAAGGAACGTTTCTCCAAGGACGCCGAGACCCGGAGGCTGAGAAGGGAGTCGCTTGCTACGCACGGGGAAGAGTGTGCGGGTGGCATTGGTGGGCAGAGCTGTGTGAAGACCCAAATAGCTTGCCATGTGCAAGGCTGAAAGACCGGCGTGGCAGGAACTGGTGAGCCGAAGACACCCACCATGGAAGACACAGGCAGGGCCCACACCCTGTCACACAGGGGGGCAGTCACAGAGCGAAGCCATCGAAAGCTTCTGTTTCACGCTGGGCACAGCATGTTCCAGTGTATAGTATTTAAAAATCACAGGCTCCTGTGCAGACAGTAGATTGTAGGGGTAAAGGGTAGATAGAAATAAGGAGGCGAATTTGTCGGTTGTGCCTGTCACCCGGCAAGAGATGATGGTGGCAGAGAAGGTAGACATGGACAGGTAGATTTGTATGAGTAAAGATGTGGCCATTTGTGCTAGTCCCACATAGGAAATACCTGTCCTGAGTGGGCAGGAGAGGCTCAGTCACATCTTGATGCAAAGTCAGTGCCTGGTGCACCCGCCGTTCAGTTAACAGGGGCTGTCATTGCATAACGAGATGGCGAGGATGGGAGGGACCATTGGTGTGATTATCTCCTGTCACTCTCACGTCACCTGTGAACCAGGCATGATTACACCCACTGTCTCTTGGGGAAACTGAGGCTCCAAAAAGTGAAGAGACTGCCAGCCGGAGGAGCCACAGCTTGTCACGGAAGAGCCAGGACTGGCTGCCGGGTCTGCCCGTTTGCAAGCCCCGAGTCCTCAGTCCTTCGTGCCTCTGACCTGTGCTTCCCCGAGCCCCGTGCCCACATGCCCCACGCCCCACGCAGTGAGAGCCCCCTTCCGGGCAGGAGGTGGGAATGGCCGTCTTGGGTGGCTAGCAGCTGGTCCTTTGTCTTAGGAGCGCCCCTTGGCTCTGGTGCTTCAGAAGAACAGCATGTTCAGACTTAGATGTCTGTTGATTCTGGAACTCTTCCCTTTGTGGCCAGGTCCCTAACTGGATGCAACTTTCATCAAGAGGAGACTTGGGGCTCCTCCAGGGCCCTGTAGCTTGAGGTGCCTGAGCTGCATTCTCCTCCTGCCTTTAAAGAAAGGTGAGGATTCTCAGGAGGAATAGATGCGAAACCTCTCGGCACAGTGCCTGGCACATAGCAAGTTCTCAACAAATGTGACCCTTTATTAACAACAAAGGAGTCAGCACCAGCCCAGCTTATTCCTCTGCAAATTCTAACAGAGCAAGGAATTTCCGGACCCCGGCACCCGGCAGGAACGGGCGCTGCTGACTTCTCTGTTTATCACAGCGCAGACTTACAGCGTTGATCTTGCCAAAAGCAGTTTATTTTCTGTTCATTGATGCCTCTCCAGAAGCCTCCCTGCTCCCCGAGGCTGATGCGCTTTCTGGAGGCTATGATCAGCTGAGAACACTTCTCCCAGCCCCCATGCCCCTGCCCCCACGCCCCTACTGGCTATTGGGTGAAGCAGGTGGAAAAGTCTTTTCATTGTCCCAGATGCTTATCTCTTTCCACTTTTTATTTTACATAAATTCCTTCCCTCTGTGAGACGTGTAACGTGTAACGTTGACTGCGGAGAGCCTTGTGTTGTAACTGACCTTTAGCCGGTTGGACCTCCCCTGGTGGGGGTCAGGGTGGGGGTAGCACTAACTAATTTGTGCCGCCAGCACTGGAAGACTCCATCCAGCTTGGGCCAGGTGTACCCCACTGTGGTCATGTCCTCAGGCCTTGCGGAGTCCTGAGCATTTCCAGCTGTGACATTAGGCATACTTGCAATAGTCAGAACATGGAAACTTCCAGAAACACAGAAGTGAATCACGCACTGCGGTTTAGGTTCGCCAGCTGCCTCCAACTGCAAGTTGGCTCCTGGTCGTTTCCTGACACCACTTTGCCAACTTCAGGTGCATTAAACTATAGCAGCAGGCAGGGTGCCCAGTGTCTGGGCCCTGCCACCACCCCTGATATCTGTCCTCCTCCAAGGCTCAGTGGAGGCAAATCCTCCTGCTCCTCACGTCCTTGTGTTAAGTGTTGGCATCAACGCATAAGCCCTCCTGCTGCAGACCACGGCCATGCCCCCATCGAGCCCTTCACTGGTCACACCCTGCCTTCCCCGTCTCTCTGCCTCCTGCCACGTTCGAAAACCAGAAGACCCCCCCTCATCCTCCGTCATTTTTCTCTTTTCGTACCAGAAGCATGGATCTCCCCTGGGGAAGCCACGTCCCCTGCCACCCTCCTACTGGGGCTGTTTGTTCCTTGAACCCCCACATAAACTTCTCCCATCTGATGTATATCCATACATGTACTCCATAGCTGGAGTCCTCTTCGCGACCATGCCGGTCCCCTGGTGAAAACCCTCCACTGGCTCCTCATTTCTCGGCAGATATAGCATATAATTCTTCATGTGGCTCCAGCCCTTCCTATCGCCCCGGCTTCACCTTAAACAGCTTCCTCCGGCTTCTGGTCCCTCTGCTCCAGCCTCGGCTGCTGACAGTCACTCCTGCCCAGCTCACTCCTGCCTCAGGCATTTTGCACATGCTGTTCCTTCTCCTTGGGATGATGTTCCCTCCCCTAGTCGACTACAGGGTTAACTTTTGCTTATCCTTGAAGTCTCCACTCAAGCAGTTCATCAAGGAACTCTAACTGTCATGCTTATCTGCCTCTTATAACCATGAACCTCTCTTTTGGGGCACTCTCCAGAGTTATAATTTTGCATCTATGTGTCTATTTGGCCAGTGTTTCCTACAAGCAGAAAGCTCCATGAGAGCAAAGCCTGCCTGTTTTATTCATCAGTAAGTCCCCCCAGTTCTTGGCAGTACTCAGTGCTACATATACATTTGTCAAATGGACAAATGGACAGATAGGTGGATGGATGGACAGATGGATAAATGAATGACCAGAACTTCCCCCAGAGAAATAACATTTGCAGATACATTTTGAAGTAGAGGGAAGAGAAGCACAGTCAGAGATTCCAGCCTCAAATCCCATCTTCTCTTTTGTTGCAGACCGAGCCACACCCGTGCTTCATCTAACCCTAGGGTAGAACATAATGCCCTTCTTAATTTGTGCATTCGCGAATCACATCGTGAATCCCTCCCGTGGTTTAGGTGACAGGAGAGCGTGCCTTCCAACCCTTGTTCTAGAAGAATTCCCAGTTTGCTGGAGTCCGTAGACAAAAGATACATCATTACCTGCCAGTGACAGGACTTAGAACTGAGACTATGAAGCACTCACTGTGGTTTTTAAACTAAGCTTTGTGGAGCCAGGGATCCCCTTGAGTTGGCTCGGGCTGCTGGGGCTGGGGATGGGGTACAGGCTTGGGAGGGGGGCTGAGCAGACAGGGCTCTGGCTGCCTGTCTTCTTTATAGCCAGAGAATCCACATTTTTCTGTCATGTACATCGGGATGCTACAGTAGGTTTTCTTTGCTAAGAGAGGTTGGACATCACCATGTTTCCAGAAGCTCAGAGGATGATTAATTCTTCCGAAGAGAGACGAGTGGGCAGGCTTCTTGGAAGAGGAGGTGCTGGAGCAGAGCCTCTCTTTTTCATTTTTTTTAACTTGGCTTTAAATGCTCGGTTTTTAAAAAAATTGTTTTTAATAGTAAGAAGTACTAACAAGAAGAAACACCCACAATCTCAAAAACCATGTTTTTCTTTACATTTTTTTCTCCTGTTTTTCTGCAAAGCTGAAGTCTTCTATGTATTGAATTGATATCCTGATTCTTTTCACTTAACACTATAACGTTTGCTATTTTCTCCCATGTTATTGTCATGGTTTCAGACGTATTTAGGACGTATTTGGAAATCAGGCAAAAAGGTGCTCTTCCAGTGACATCTTGGAGCATCCTCTGTCCCCTTTCTACTTAGGTGGGGTCGCAGCCCAGCAGCATCGGCCTCACCAGGGAGCTTATTTGACATGTAGAGTCTCGGGCCCCATCCTCATGGGCTGAATCAGAATCTGCTCTGTGACCAGGGTCCTCGTGGTTCTTGTATACGTTCAAGTTTGAGAACAGCACTGGTTTCACAGGCCCGCCTGATCCTCTGGGCCCTGCTCCTGTGAGGCCCCATGTTAACCCACAGAAGACTGATAAGTTATAAACGACTTTTGCCAGAAAAGATGGCAATGATTTCTGTCTGGCTGAAAACGTCATCCGAAAGGTTATACAGTTTGTTGTCCTCTCGGGTATTGACCAGTTTTGTGTCTCATTTCAGAACTCTTTTTTTGTTTGTTTCTCTGTGACTACACATATACAGGGTGGGGCAAAAGTGGGTTTGCAGTTGTTCTTATGGAAAATAATACAATAATGAATAAATAATACGAGAATAAATTCTGCGCTTCGGGTGCTCACAAATGTCGACCTACGTTTGCCTCACCCTGTGTTCAGGCCCTTCTCTGAGCCAGCTTTACCATCCTGCTCATTCCCTCGATACTGAATTAAATACGTTTTTAACGTGTCTTCGCTGGATTTTTGTATGACAGTCATGTTTTAGTTTTTTGAAAGTCATACTTTGACAGCCTGATGTATTATCACCATTTGTAATAGCTCCGTGGTATTCCACTTGGTGATTGATCGTAACTTACTGATCTACTGCTCTGTGGTTAGACATTTAGAACAGTTCTACTTCTACACCAATATAAATAATTCCGCAGCGAACACCTTCTTTGGTTGTTGTAAATCCTCACTAGAGGATATTTTTTTCCATTGATTTTTAGAGAGAGTAGAAAAGAGGGAGGGAGGGGGAGAGAGAGAGAAACATTGATGTGAGAGAGATACATCGATTGGTTAACTCCTGCACGTGCCCCAACCAGGGCCAAGGATCAACCTTGCAACCCGGGTATGTGCCCTTCACTGGGAATAGAACCTGCTCCCCTTCGGTTTGCAGGCCTGTGCTCCAACCATACCACCAGGGCTGCAGTGAACATCTTTGAATTGAAAACTTTTTCTGTATTTTATATTTCTTGCCTTTTGGTAAATTTTTAAGTACAGAAATTATGGGTCAAAGGGTAGGAATGTTTGTAACATGAGCAATATTGGAGTTTGTCAAAGGGACAAGAAGAGAAGAGCATTCAGGGGGACAAAAAGCCGGTCTCACAGGGGAGATGACTCTCATCGGCCAGCATGTCATGAATACACATTCTGCAAGGGGCTGAAAAGGTGGGAAGGAGACCAGACTGTACCCTGAATTATGATGGATATTCAGTATAAAGGGAAGCCATCGATCATATAAGCTGCGAATTGACACACAAGACCTGTGTTTTAGGAAGACAGCAGCAAGGAGGCCTCTCCAAGGCTCCCCAGACAGTGCCGGTGGGAGCAGACCAGACCTGAACTGGGGCAGTAGCTGGGGATGGAAACAAGGGGACAGAGAGAGAAGATATTTACAGATAGGATCCCCAGCTCGTCAGTGGGTCTGTCCCCATCGTCCATGCTCCTGTTCTTCCTTTGGGTTTTCATCGAAGATGTGACTTCTTGTAACGGCAGGATGTTGGATTTTTACCCACAAATGAGTTTATTCGAGTCGCAGTGTACATGAACCAGCTCTGCCAAAGCATCCAGCTCACGTCCAAGAAGCTGACCGGCATCACTAAAAATAATAAAAGATTAAGCACGCATTCCGGGGCAGTGACGGCGTACCCTTGTGGAATCTGCCAGACTAAACTCTAGTGGAATCTCTCACTGTGTCTGTATCCACAAAGCCAGACCTCCAGCGTGGCTTCGCTGGGATGCAGATTTCAGAGACCCAGGGGCAGGCAATGTCCTTGAGAAGCCAACAGGGTTACCCACAGGGCCGGTCTCTACAGCTGAGCCCTCTGAGCTCACGGCCTGCCTCAGCACTTCATCGGCAACAAGAAGCTTCAGCAGATTTCATTACACGACCAGACCCTGGGATCTTAGATAAGCGACCTCATTTTCCCTTCCAGACCCCATTGCACAGAGGAGGACACTGAGAGTAGTGTCTTGGTCACCTGAAGTCACACTTCCTGGCCCATCGTGGCTCATAGTTCATATGTACAAGACACCACGAGAGATCTGAATCCGGGACATGATTTGACACACAGCTTTTGAGGGGAAAGAACCCAAAGGCGTGAATCTAACTTGGAAGACAGGACCCTAATATGAACCAGAAAGAAAACAGTGGGCTGCCCTGGCCGGTTTGGCTCAGCGGTTAGAGCATTGGCCTGTGGTCCAGAGAGATCTGGGTTCAGTTCCCGCTAAAGGCATGTACCTCGGTTGCAGTTTGTCCCCGGCCCTGGTTGGGTTGTATGGGTGGCAGCCACTCGATGTGTCCCTTTCACGTCGATGTTTCTCTCTCTCTCTCTCTCTCTCTCTTCCTCTCTCTCCCTCCCGCCCTGTCTGAAAAAAAGGAAAAATGTCCTCGGGTGAGGATCAAAAAAAAAAAGAAAGAAAGAAAACAGTGGGCTTATGATGACAGACTTCAGAGCCCGTTCCGGTCCCACCAGCTCCCACCCCCAAGTGCTCCCCCTCAGCATGGCCCAGCGTCTAAAGGGGTGGGCTGGACGTGGAAGTTGTGTGTTCACACAGTCGATCTAGACAGCAACGAGGAGAAACACGCCTCCCCTGGTGAACCTCCCAGCCATGATGTGCGAGTCCAGCTACGTCGAGGACGAGAGCAGGGGAAGCTAATCCAGGCTCTTAGAAGTCTGAGTCGTGTCACCCTTGCTGGGACTTGTGACTGGAAAGCTGGGGGGCTGGTCACATTCAGTTTCTTATCTCAGTTCCACAGATGCATTTAGCATTCAGTGAGCGGTGCACTTAGGTTAGCTGTACTTTTCTCTGTGTATATTAGATGTCAATAGTTTTTAAAAACTGAAAAGTAGCCAACCATGCAGAATCTCAAAAAACAACAACAAAAAACCTCCCTGCCAGCAATGATGATGCTAATAGGAGCACCTCCATTTGTCAAGGGTAAGCTCCGCCAGGTGCTGTGCTGGGGGCCAGCCTGCATTATCCCCTTAATTATCTGGGAGATGCCGTTCTACCCCTGTTTTGCAGATGAGAAAAATGAGGCTCAGAGAGGTAAAGAACCGTGCCCAGGGTCACACAGCTAGAGCACATGTGTTGCAAAGAGGCCTCATGTCCATCCCCAGAGCGACCACCATGTTTCGTAGGCAGTTTCCTTTCACTTGTCTTCCTGTGGGAAGGAATGGTTTGTGCTCGGGTTCACTCCCAATGTCAGGCCCAGGTGGGCTCCGTCACGCCAGGGACACTTCCGGTGGGAAGCATTCTCACTCTCCCTTCGCCTCCCAGGTGGTCTTCGAGGCCTTGCACAACCTGGAGCCCCGAGGCTACGTCGTGGGGTGGATCATCGCCATCAGCCTGCTGGTGGGGATCCTCATCTTCCTGCTGCTGGCGGTGCTGCTCTGGAAGGTGAGTGTGGCGATCGCGGTCCCCACGAGGTCCCCACCTGAGGGTGCCCGGCTCCCGGCCTCGCCAGGTCAGAGCCTCTTGACAGAGGATCCTGTTGGAGCTTCCTTCATGGTACAGGGACAGCAGGGGGAGGGCAGCGTCCCCTTCCGGAGGCCAATAGAATCCTGGCTCCTCTGAGGTCATTTACAACAGAGGGTCGGACCACTTCAGAGGCAGAGCGAAAAGCTTCCTCTGCTCGTTCTAGCCTTCCCTCCAGTCCTAACACAGGATGGCGGGAGCCTGCCTCCAAAACAGGAGCGTGGGGCGTGACACTGGGGCTCGGGTGCTTTGCCATTTCCTGAAAGGAGAACAGAAGGAACCACCGAGCAGCTCATTGTTTCTTTCCCCTGTGGAACAGGAGAAAGATTTCTGCCCAGACGACTTGGTAACTGAGATGGGCTGCGAGTCCCAAGTCCTTCCTGGGTCGCTGCACCATTAAGCTCTCCGGCCCCATGGTGGTGCAACGTGGGTGACCCGGGGTGTAGACTTACCCTGCCTCCTTCACCAAGAACACCTGCTCATCCTTTGTGCCTGGTCTCTTGTCACCTCCTCAAGGGGAAAGGGATGCCCTCACCCCCAAGTCTAGGATGGTTTCTTTGCTTCACACTCTGCCCTATGAATTCGTCAATAATGGTGTCAGTCACTTTCCGATGAAGGGCTGCGTCCCACTGCACAGCAACATTCCTGGTGAGGGGACGTGTCTGTTCTCATTTCCATGGTGTCCTGGCTCCTAGCACAGCCCCAGGGACCGGAGCTGGGACGTCCTGATGCCAAAGCCCTGCCTGTGCAGAGGTCCCGCCTTCAGACGCAGGTGGAAACAGCCTCTTACAGCATTGCGAATGGATGCTTTAAATTTAAATAATTAGTGTCTTTGGGATTACAAAAGATTTTGTATTTGCTGTTCAAACATAGTAACATACCAGCAGGGGGGAAACTTGTAAACACTCAGGAGTCCTCATCCCAGAAATAACCAGGGAGCACACAGGGTTGTCTCTTCTTGACCTTTTTTCTGCAAAATAGACACAGACCAGGCATTCTCGCGGCGTTTACTTTGGATTTTTTTTTTAGTATGTTAAATTTTCCAGCAACATAATCTGATATATTTTCAGATGTAGGACCTCTAAAATTAAAGCATTGGGTTTAATTATTCATCTGAAAAAGTATAATAAGTACACTTTTATCCAAGTAGTCTAGACACACAGGAAAAATAGTGTTTTTATTGTACATTTTTTCAGATTGACAGTTGGACTGATTGCTTTAAACTTAGAGACACTTCGCCTGAAAAAGTGTCTGGAAGTTGAAGAAAAGTATATTGAGCCCTGGCCAGGTAGCTTAGTTGGTTAGAGCATCCTCCTAATACACCAAGGTTGTGGGTTCGATCCCTGGTCAGGGCACATGCAAGAAGCAACCAATGAATGCATAAGTAAGTGGAACAACAAATTGATGTCTCTCTTTCTCTCTCCCCCTGCCCCCCTCCCTCTCCCTCTTCCTCCCTTTTCCTCCCTCCCTTCACCCTCCTTCCTTCTCTCTCTCTCTCTAAAAATCAAATTTTAAACTTAAAATTAAAAGAAAAGTATACTGGGCATATTACTTGAAAATTAGTCTATCTTACGTTCCACGCATATTTCGGACGCCCGTGTGCTGCTTTGCAGCCTGCTTCTCCCTGAACACAATGTTGTAATCATCTTCCCATGTAGTTAACTCCTGTCTGCAGCGCTGCCTACGGCTTCAGTCTGCAGGTCACTCATCCAGACCTTTGACGTTGGAATTGAGGTGGCTCCTGGGTTCACACTTCTGTCCACTGTGCTGCAGTGAATATCCTTGGAGCCAACTATTTGCACAAATCCTTCATTATGTGCTTAAGATGAAATCCTAGAAATGGAATTACCGAGTCAAAAGAAATGCATATTTTAAGCCTGTTATTACATACTGCCAGTCACCCTCTGGAAAGGTTACACCGATTCACCCTCCCACAAGTGGTGCATCCAAAGTGTTCAATTTCCTGTATATTTGCCAGGAGTGGATATTACCTTTTTTTTTTTTTAATCTGCCAATTTGTTGTTTGTTTAATCAGTATGGCCGGATAGATTCTTAATTCTCCGTTTTCTCCAACTCCTTCCTGCTGAGACAGCCTCTGGTCTGTGGGTGGAGAACAAAGCCAGCTCAGTGTTTGAGATCTGAAAAGACAGTAAGGGCTTTGGGGGGGTGTGTGTGCGTGTGTGTGTGTGTGTGTGTGTGTGCCTTCCTTCCTTCCTTCCTTCTGCCTTTGCATGGGCTCTGAGATGGGAGGAAACACCATCCTCCACAATTGAGTGTGGGCGAGACAGGGACAGAGTGAGGAGTGGGGCGGCTGTGCCCCACCACGTGTCATGGCACCCATGCCCTCCTTTGGGCCACCCCACTTGGCTCTGCCACCCAGGGGTGTCCCATCTCCCAAGCACATGCTTCCCCCCGTCATCTGCTTAGCTTTGCTTTGGTTGTGTTTGATTAAAGAATGTGCTTGCAGAAGGTGGCTGTTGTAGGGTAGCCAAGACCCTGGGGTCACCCAGCTATGTGTGATCCAAAGAGCCAGGACCCATAGAGGCCGACGTCAGTGCCGTGGACTGGGAAGAGAACAGAGGGTGGCAGTCAACGGGCCTTAACCCAGGCAAGGTCTTGTCATTACTAAAGAGGTAAAATAAAATGATCAAAAAACACATTGAAAAAGCTGTTGAAAGACACTGTGTGAGTCAGACAACTTTGTTCATCATCTAAGAGCAGCTCATTTCAACTCACATTTATTGACCGCTTGCTTTGAACCAAACCCTGGGCCAGGCGCCCAGATGCACCCATGACAGCGACTCTCCCCTGCCCTTGAACTCCTCACCATCAAGTTCACAGGCCTGTAAACATAACTGAGGGCAGTGCAGTGACTTCTCTGGAAACTGAAAAACACACCACCCATCTGCCCTGCCCCAGGGGAAGGAAGAGGCTATCGAGTACAGTGGGAGATGGGCACAGGCTCTGCTGGCTGACAGCTGCAGGCTGGATCCCTGGCTCTTGCCAGTTGTGTGGCCTTCTATGACCCTCGGTTTCCTCCTCTGTAGAATGAAGACCAGAACATCTAGTTTGAATTATGGTGGTGATGAGGTGTCATTCAAGTCTGATCTCAGGTTTGGTTTGAGTTTTCCAGGAAAGGAAGGGCAGGTGGATATTCCGCATGGAGGGAGAGGAGGTGGGAAATAAGCAGGCTTCGTGGGGGGCCGCTCGCGAGGCGTGTCAGGAAAGGGAAGCCAGTGACCTGCGGTGAGATCACCTTCCTTGGCTGTGGCAGGCCCTCCGGGGTCTGTAAGCAGAGCAGTGGCACGGCCACATCTGTTTCAAGAGGGAGGTCTGGTGACAGGATGAGATGAAGGCCATCTCTGTGGGTGGAGAGGAAGGGACCCAGTTAGAAGAGGCAGGATGTGCTGACCAGTTGGACTTGAGAGGTCAGGAAGGAAAAAGTACCGGTCTCTGGCTGTTTTTAGACGATGGATGGTTTCCCTTAACCGGGGTGGGGAGGCAGGCCTGGAAGTCCTTTTGAAAGAGGAAGACTTTGATATTGACTCGACTCGTTCCCAGTCACCCTCACCTAGCAGAGGGAAGGTCAGCAGAAGGACATTTCTATCACATTGCTAGCCTGGGCAGTTTTCTCTTTGATTTGCAGGACTGAACATACTAATCTCAGGCATCCTGGAGGCCATTTTTTCCAGTTTCATAGCCACCGAAGCTCATAGATACCAAAGGAAACGTGTGTGTTCAGACCCAGAGAATGTCCACAAAGCAGGGCGGGGGTTCTCCTCTCCTGCCCCGCCCCCTCATTCTCATGCCCCACATCATTCTTCCCCATGGCAGACCAGCTTGCTCCGTCCTTCCCAACACACAGAGAGCAGGTTGCTCCGCCACCTCTCATTCCCCGTTCTACAAGTCTGGGAGAGAGAATCTGATTGGCTTATCTCAAGTCAGATGCCCACTCCTGTCAACTGTGGCCAGGGGCAGGGAGTTGGCTGGAGAGATATGTCTCCCACAAGTCCAAACAGCTGAGGCTAGGAGAGGAGAAAGATGCAAGATGGCGGTTGGGGGGGTTGGGGCTGAATCCCAGAAAAGAAGGAAACCAGGCAGATACCCCAAAGGCATTCACTCCAGTAGGGTTTCATGGCTGTTAGTGGTGCTGATGCCTGAATTGCAGGCTTTTATGCCGTAGCAGTTAGCTATGGCTGCGTAACAAACTGCCCTCAAATTGAGTGACTTTAAACAATCGTTACCTCATATCTTACAAACATATGGTCCAGGAACTCAGGAAGGTTTTGGCTAGTCGGTTCTCCTATTCCACGTGACATTGGGTGGGGTCACTCAGTGGCATTTACCTGGTGGCTGGTCTGGGCTGAGGAGTCTGAGACAGCTTCACTGACATGCCCAGCACCTTTGTGGGGGTGGCTGGGACTCAACTGAGCCCCTCTTCCTCACTGTGTGGACTCAGGACCCCTCTGCACGGCCCTTCCAGCAGAGTGGTCTGATTTTTCACATGGTGGGAGGCTCCAGGAGACCGTGGTAAAAGCTGCCAGTCCTTCTGCAGACCGGCACAGAAGCACATGCCAGCTGAGATCCAAGGAAGGGGAATTAGACCCCTCCTGTCAGTGGGAGGAGTGGCAAAGGGTTTGTGGCCATCTCTTCTCTGCCCCGTTTATGAGGCTCAGGAATATGGGCAAAATCCTAATCTTTTCTTTAAAAGTCACTGTTGTTGTTTTCAAGTAGATGAACCCTCACCGCTCTTCCACAGTGTCGTAGATACAATCACAGCTGAGCTCCTGCAGGGAAAAGCAAACAGAAGAGAAGCCTGGGCCCAGCTTTCGTGAGCACTCAGCATTCGGGTGGACAGGCTCCTCGGGCAAAGCTGCGATGCAGGGAGGGGCTCGGCACAGGGAATTTCTGTAGGGAAAATTCTTTCTTAAATGGCTAAATGTGGTGACTTTATAGGAGGTTGAAAAGGGGAAATGAAGTGTAGGAATACTTGGAAGACCTACATATTCCTAAAACTTCAACTACAGACCTCTTGTCAATTCTCATTCCTGTGTCTGTAACCCAAGAATGATTCTTTACACACAGTGACTAGAGATCGCTGTCACACCCACAGTCCAGTGCACAGAAATCTGTTGACTATGGGCCTCAAGCCCAGCTCGCTGTGTATAGCCTTGCATGGGTGGTCTCAGTCACTCCAGCTCCTTACTATATATACAACTGTCCCCATATACAACTGTCCCCAGTCCCCAGTCAGGAGGAAAGTGAGGAGTGGTGCCCAGTGCCCCTGCTGCCCAGGGCATGCTTCGCGAAGACAGGAAGGCAACTTCAGGTCCTCTTCCCTTTACAGAGCCACTTCTCTTGTTCCCTTTATTTTTATATCCTCATTTTGCATTTATCTTCAGATAGAGCGGGAAGGAGAAAGGGAGGAAGAAAGAGAGAGAAAGATTGATGTGAGAGAGACACATCGAGTGGCTGCCACCCGCACGACCCCACCAGGGCCGGGGACAAACTGCAACCGAAGTGCGTGCCCTTAGCGGGAACCGAACCCGGGTCTCTCTGGTCCACGGGCTGACGCTCTAACTGCTGAGCCAAACCAGCCAGGGGTCTTGAAGTTCCCTTTAAACTAACTCTTGATATTGCCACCTACGGTTGCTTGCCACTGCCTTGAGCTCAGGAGCCACAAATGATTGTTCCAAAAATGTGTCCCATAAACACAAATGCAGGGATGATGCTGACAAGAGAACAAAGCCGGCTGTGCTAATGTATTCCTGTGCCACTGATGGCCAGTGCCTTCATTCAGCAGACAGTACGGGGTCCCTACTAGGTGGCAGGCTCAGGGCAAAGGGACAGAGGTAAATGACACAGCCCTCACTCCATCTTGAAGACCTCTGGGAAAAGCAGTTAAGTGACCGGAGATGTGGCTGAGCCATGTACGCCGAGAGGTGAGCAGGACTTGGCGAGGGAAGGAGTCGGTGCCACCAGCTCCTGGACTTTCCTGATGTCACTGTGGTGCTACTAACACACCCATCATCTACTGATGATCTAAAATAGAAACCCCTATAGGGTCAGCAAATGCCTTTTCCAGGGCGGAGCTCCAGTCTCCCTGCCTCCTCTCCCGCTGACTCTGGGCAGACCCTGGAGTCTTCCAGAAGGTCTGCCCACTGGCATCCCAGCCACTCTCTCATGCTTGGCAGCAGCAGGCCCTGGCTCCAGCGCAAAATCCACAAGGAGGGCCTTGAGCTAACCAGACCCTTCTACAAAGACTGAAATGGATCCCAATCGCTTGCCCGAAGCCGGGATGTTCGCAGACACTGGGAGCATAATTTAAACTTCATGCGCGAGGGTTACGGTAGCCTGCCAAACCACCGTGCGGGAAGCAGACTTTGAAATATGAACCGCGCTTAAGGGAGAACACTCCAAATGAGTCCCCTCTCCTTTCCCTGCGCCCCTGATGGGTCTGGGGCGGCCTGGGCCTGGTGCCTCAAGACTCTCGTCAGGGCCTGTCTGTAGGAGAAGGTGTCACTGTGCAGCACTACAGTAGGGATGACAACTTTGTGACTTGTCCCTCTAAGAAGTGCTTTCAACTTAGGAAGCCAGCCTCTGAGTCAAGTGGTAAGAGAATGAAGATGCTGGGATGTCTTTCATTTAGAAGAAAAAGCCTCATTTGGGGCCCCAGGCAGCTCTCCCCCACCCTCTTGTGCAGTTTGCCAAAACACACAGGCCACCACTCAGCGAAGGTGAAAAACTGCATCTCATCCCTACTGCTTCTGGCCAGGGAACCTTTCCCTTCTCTCCTGTTTGACCCCGTGCAAGCCGGCTTGGAGCAGAGGGCAGTGCCATGGCCTTGGGAGCCCCGGACCAGTCCAAACCCAGGCCCGGGCCCTGCTGGCTCCTCCCTTTCACCCACGGTGAAGAGGAGGCTGCAGGGGGTGTTGGCCGCCCTCAGAAAAAGGACGGCCTCAAACGTGACCTCAGCTGGAGCTATTCCAAGAGCCTGCTGCTTTCAAGCTGGCTTTGGGCTCCTGGTTTTTATTTGAGAGCATTACTGCCGACCTCCAGCAGAAATGCTTAGAAAAATAAATCTGTGAACTGGCTCGGAGAATGTGTAAGGTTTGGCAGCCCCTCCGGGGGTCACTGGGGTCCTCACCTTCCCTCCAGCCAGGCTGGGGAAGCCATCCTTGCTTCTCCAAAGGAAAAAAGAGTGCACAGACACATGCACACGTGTGCGTACTTGCGTGCGCACACACACGCACACGCACACCCATCACACTGTCTTAATTAAAACCATGTGCCAGAGACACTCGGTAGGGGCTTATTTATGTTTGAAAGTAAATATTGGGCTGATGTTGCATGGTTGACATCTTGAGACAGAGACATGCTATGTAAATAGTCAAGAAACTGAAGAGACCCATAAACATGAGTCCCTGCGTTCATCCAAAGAAGGAGTGTGTCTGAGGTCCTTGGACTAGCTGCCCAGGAGGAGCCCAGAGGCCAGGGAAGGAGGGGTGGGGGTCACACAAGAGACCAGCTGCCGTGGAGTCCGGGGCGGCCTCTCTCACCCCAGAAGAGCCGCGGAAGAGGCTGGGGCTGCAGACCCCAGAACTCAGTCAAGCCTAATTTCCTCCTAGGCCTCTTGCCTCCCTATTTAGGGCTATTCAGGGGAAGTCTGCAGTTTCCCTAGATGTTTTCTGGCAGCTTTGTGATGAAGGTATATCCGAAAACGGTGTGAGTCTGTCCAGAGGCTCAGGGAGCCGCTTGGGGGGCCGTGGGACCCTCCCAGACAAAGGGCGAGAAGCCATGTGCTCCCCGGTTTTCAGCTGAGCCACACTTGGCTCGAGTCCTCCTCCTCCAGGGTTTCCGAGTGTTTCCTCTGCTGTGGACAGAACGGTTATAAACAGAGCCTTCTGCCCCTCCAGTGGCAAAGGCAGCCCTGGAAGTTTCCAGAAAAAGTGTGGAAAAACATTGACTCCATTGGATTGGAATTGGATGTGGGGTTGCTGAGGGTCCAGCTCACACTCAGCACTTCCCAATCACTTCCCAGCATGCTCAGCATGAGCTCAGCTGACAGCAAAAACATCGGTTTGCCCAGCACTTCTCAAAGGTTCTCCCCGATGTAACCATGAGCGCTAACGCGCGTGCGTGTGCCCAAGGACGGCCTGCTGCAGGAGAGAGATGTCTCTGAAGTCTTGATGTAGCTTAATTTTTAAGAAGTGTATCATTCTTTGTAATATATCCATACTTGAATAGAAAAGTTGAAAAGACAAGTTTTCCAAAAACTGAGGAAAACCGACGCCAGGCAAGGACTCTGCCTGTTCCTTCTTAGTCTGAGTCCTGGGTGCACAGCTGTGTGCTCCGCGGGCTGCAGTCCCAAGTTGGCTTCGGGGCCAGCGTGAAAAGCTGTCATGTTTCATGGCTGGAAGAGGTCTGAGAACACCAGTGGTCTCTAGGGCAGAGACAAAGAACTGGGGTTCAGAGGCAGAAAATGTCCTGTCTTGAAGTTACTAATTGAATGATTATTATTTAAAGATACAAACAGTAGTTTACTACCCCAAGGGGTAGTTCATTGGCGTGTGAGCAGTCATCTGGACTCTGGGCTCCCCATCTCTTACCTGTCAGCGCTTCTGAACAGGTCCTGTGGCACAGTGCAGGCCTCGTGGGGCCATTGTTCGGGGACCATTGCCTGGTAAACTCAGAGCCAGGGCTTTGGGTTCTCTATCAGAAACGAAAACCAGCTCCAAACAAAAGCACTAAGGCAAGTCTCATTTTCTGCAATAGAATTAGTTTGACCATCTAAGAAGCAAAATTAGGTTGACAGAGGCCCCCACCAGACTGCAGGGCACCTTTGTGCAAACTAGTAAGCAGTGCCCCTTCCTCCAGGAACTTGACTTCCCTCTGTCAGAAATTCAGACTCCACTGATTTCCTTAGAAAAAGACTCTCTACTGACATCTTCTGGAAAATAGTTAAAATACATTTGCAAGTCTACATCTTTCATGTGCGTTGGCGCCCGCACCTCCCAACACACGCTTACGCCCGGCACAGCCTGCGCTGCTGTACCCAGCACACCCCATCCATGAGAGAGGATCGTGTTTTAAGAAATGGTCTTTGGCTCCAAAGAATGACAAACAGCAGCAGCAGCTGCAACCTTCCCTAGTCTAGAGAGTACACCGAGGTGGTGTTGGGAACAGGGCTCTCAAGACCCTGCCGTGTTGGAGTGGGGCATCCAGTTGGCCAGGCTGCTTCTGGGAGGTGACTTTAGGACGAATACTGATAACCCTCCATTTGAAAGGAAAGCACTCGCTCCTGGGTGCCTGCGGGAGCACACGTGTGAAAGTTCGCCCATGTGCTCTAACCCCTTGCTAGACTGCTTGCACTCCATCCAGTCTTCACACCAGCGTAGCTGTGAGAAAGTGAGCCGACTCTTGTCTTTGGAGATGAACAAGGATAGTCTGTTCGGCAGGACAAGGTGCAGATGCTCTTTACATCTAGAACCCCATCCACTGCGCCCCTGCCACCCTTCCTACGGGTGTTCATTCATTCAGTAAGTCAGACAAAGAATGTGGAGCCCTGTATCAGTTAACTCATGCTGCGTAACGGACCACCCCAAAGTCTAGTGGCTTAAAAGCAGCCACCATCTAGATAGCTCACAACTCCATGGGTCAGACTGAGTTTAACAGGTGGCTCTCCCGTCTCAGCTGGGGCCCCCACACCTGCAGGCAGTGGGGGTGGGCTGGTGGAGGAGGTTCCCAGCTGGGTGGACACTCTTCTTTCAGCAGGCTAGACCACACTCATTCACGTGGCCCTGCAGGACTCCAAGACAGGGAGCAGCAGTGTGCAAGGTCTCGCGAGGTCTCCTGTGGCACTGACACAGCATGTCCCCCATCACATCCCATTGTCTCAGAAGTCACAGAGCAGATTCAAGGTGTGGGAAATAGGTGCCACCTTCCTCATGGGAACCGCTGCGGTCATGTGGCAAAGGGCACAGAAACCGGGGGAGCGGAGGATCGTGGGCACCTCTGCAGTGTGTCACTGATGCCAAGTGCCGTGAGCTGAGCTCTGAGGACAGAAAGCACAAGCTCCGTCTTCCGGGAGCTCGAAGACGAATGCGAACGGTAAGAAGGGAGCAGACAGTTCAGATTCGGCTGCATTAGTGCCACGGGAGAGCGATGTTACTGGTCTGAAATTGAGAGGAAGGGATTACTGAACCATGACACGGGCGGCAGGCAGAGTTATGTGCTAAAGAATCTTATTTCCATATTGTATCCAGCCTTATTTTCTTGATTATGTTCTCTTCAGCACAGAAGAGGTACATGACATCCCCCCCCCCCCCCCCCCCGTCAACCGTCTTTATCTTTAAAGAGTGATCGTTCCATTAGTAACTTCTCAGACATTTCCATGAACTCTTAGGTTGCTTTTCTGGACTCCTGCGGGTATACTTTGAGGGCAGTGACAAGGACCTTTTTCTAATTACCCAGAACATTCAGGCCAAGCCCCTTTTCCATATCCCTTGCAGAGGGGAGACAGCAGTAGGAATTTGAGGAGAGAAAAGTATATGTGTGGGGTTGTCAGAAAGTGATGTTCTGACAAATGTGGTCTGATGCTGCTGAGAAGAAAGCCCCAGGGCTGAAATCACTAGGACTCACTGTCTGCTCACAGCCCTGGCCATGAGGACTGACGCTCGCCACACAAGACCCTCGCCAGTTGTGTTAAGGAAGCTTCTGCTTCCCCGGTCATTCAAACGGCACCTCTTCGCTGACTCCATTCAAAGTGAGCGCTCAGGATTTCCTTGGCAGTGTAGGTGGAGATGTTTCCTGGCAGCTCTCTTGATAGTTCTCAACTTTGGCTCAATCAATAAGCCCCCATCTGGGGGTAGGAAGATGGTAGAGCAAGACCGTTCCTGACCCCCAGTTGCCTTCCCTGCTGGGGAGCTCACACATCGGATGACTGTAGGTGCTTGGCTCACCAAGGAGCATGCAGACCGAGGCACAGACAACAGGAAGTTAGATGTGCTCACGTGAGCTGGGTTTGCTTGATGGTTTGCTTAGGGCAGGTTTCTCTGGGCGTTCATTGTTGGCAGCAGACTGGAGAGACTGCTAGTCTTGAGCCTTTTCAAATATGACCGAGGGAATCGTAAGCTCCTGACAGCATGGTGCCACAAACCTGCGGTGCAGGAGACCAAGTGTGCGTGTCTGTGAATCCACTGTTCAAAGGGATGAAGGGAGGACTTCAGGGAGGTGATTTCTTTGGAAGGTGATCTCAGGAAGCACTGACAGGAGCAGGGAAGTAAGACAGGGAAGACAAGGAAGCCAATAAAGGATATGTCAAGCTGGTTAGCACTGCCAGCAAGGGCCACTGGGAAACTGCAGGACATGCCCCTCGGGGGTATCACATCCAAGGAGAGAGGGAGCTGGAGGACCCAGTCCAGGCAGTCATGCCTAAAGGCAGATACAAGGAGGGATGTCTGACCTCAGAAACAGACACCACTAATGCAGGTGAGCAAAGGTCAAGAGATGCCAGGTCACCCTGAGCATGGGAGCAAAGGTCAGCTTTGGGCTACAGAAAGTTGCTTAAATATCAGGCAGTGTAGTGCCTACAATGACTGAGAAAAACAAATGTTCATGTCACCATATGTGAAAAACCAGAAGACCTAAGAGGGGAAGGTCTTTTCAGAACCAGGCTAAGAGAGACTGCCCTCCTGGGTCAGGAAGAGATGCCAGTTCTGGGGCGTCCACGCTGCCGGCTGTGACACACAGGTTTGAGAGCAAGATCGAGAGGACAGTGAGGTAGAATGCAGACGTTCAAAAGCCTATTATGTGAGAGCAGCAATTAAATTATTCCACAATGGCTAATATCTCTCAGGAAATTAATCGGTTTATCGAAAGCCAAATAAGCTCCTGAAATGCCCAGCCCCTGGGTTTCTTAGATCCTTTACTGTTCTACTATACATGGAAAATCTCTTTAAGAAAGAAAGAATGCAGCATTTCCCAAACTCATTTGACCATGAGACCTATTTTACTCCTAAACACCTTAGACTAGCTCTCTGTGACTAGTATTCCCCAGCACATGGTTTGAGAAACGCCCCGCTAGAAGCATTTTGCAAGGAACCATCCTAAGGTGGCCTGCAGGAGGTCCGTGCACTTTGAACAGTGGCTCCGTAGAAGGCTCTTTCCGAAGCAGTTTAATTGGAGGAGTTTTCCGAGCCTCCCCAGCACTGAGTAGAGGTCACGCCACCTCCTGGGCCAGGCTGCCTTGTGATCTGAACGGCCGATTCGGCAGCACTTCTAACCGGGCTTCTCTGTCTGCCTTTCAGATGGGCTTCTTCCGCCGAAGGTACAAAGAAATTATTGAAGCCGAGAAGAACCGGAAAGAGAACGAAGACAGTTGGGACTGGGTCCAGAAAAACCAGTGACCAGCCACACCAGTCACATGACCCAGTCGTTTCGCCTGTCGTCTTTGATCTTTGTATCTTCCATATTTGGAAGAAAGAATGTTCTCCAGATTTTTCGGAGGCCCCACTGATGCTGTTCTCATCTTCATTCTATCAAGCCCGGGTGCCAACCTGAGGCCGCCACTCTGGCCAGGTCCCATGACTGGAGCCCACCACTTCCTGTCAAGGACGAACTCTGAACTTTGGCAAGCAAGCTGCGGAGCCGAGCAATATTTATGGATGCAACACGCGTGGTCAACCCTCAGGGGAAAACTGTTACCTAAAAGTATTTTTATAAATATAAGCCTTTTATACTGATTATGTCTTTATATTTGTATCGATGTTTTATTATTTCTATTAAATAGTTATATAATTCACTCAAGCACTGATATCTGGCCTGGAAACACATGTACATTCATACAGATTTTTAAAGGATAAAAATCTTCTTGTTCTTTGGAACTTGCTGTTACAACAGACTTGCAGACAAAGTGATCTGAAGAACCTCGTGTCGTGACTCCACCAAGCTTGTGGCGCTGCGAATCGACTGTGTCTGTGACAGGACCCCTGAGACGTGTTACATCTTTATTGCCTGGAGTCAAGTTTGAAGTCATGTGCTAAAGAACCAGAAGTGTTTTTTCATACGTACATTTCATTGGAAGATTCCCAGCAGGAGTCTGGATGGAAAACCTGATTCCTAGCAACAGGTCTGCTCTGCCTCACCTCCACACAGAAGACACCTCACCCTCCCTCCAATGGGACAATAGAATGGGAGCAGAGCTAGCCGGTCATCTGGTAAACCTCAGAATGGCGTCTAATCCTGGACATCATGAATCAGAGGGTGTGCACCACAAGGACTAAATCAGTGCCCACCAAGCAGAGACTCATGTCTGAATGTTGTGATGTGTTGCCTTTGCGCAGTCATTGGGGTTCAGAGGTCTCCATTTCCCAGTCACTTTTGCTGTCCCAGCTAATGATAATTGCCAGGTCCTCCCAGAGATGACCATTCAACCTGTTCTCTCTCTCTTTCTTTTTTTTAATAGTGTCTTTGGTGGGGTTCCCAAGAAGCAGACCCCAAGACAAGGATTTGCATGCAAGTAACTGATTAAGGAAGTGTTCCCAGGGGGCACCAGTATGGGAGTGAGGGAAGCAGAACAGGGAAGTGGGGGGGGAGGAAGCCAGGGAAGGGTGCCATTTCAGGGATGTCCCATGGAGGGTAGCTTCCTCCTGATCCTGCAGGGGAGCTCTGGAGGGTAACTTGCATGTCAGGGTTGTCCCAACCTGAGGCAAGGGAGCTGAGCCTTCATTCTCTTGCATCCAGGGCTGATGTAAATTTTTCATTCTCAGTTCCTACTGGCAAAAAAGGCTTTAATCACTCAGGGGTAGTCCTCTAAAGAGAGATGCAGGTGCACCCCAACCTGGGGAGGCATACAGAAATGATGCAGAAGGATCTGGGCATAGCCCCAGCCTCCTCCTCTTCCCCCGCCCCCCGCATGGTTGAATGCTGAGTTATGGCCTTCAGTTTCCAAGCTTTCTATTTGAGTGTTTATTATCCAAGGCACTGTGCTGCCCAGTTTTGAGAGCATTGTGATTTTCTAACAAGACAATGAGATGATGGCTGTAGCATGCTCAGCACTGCACCCAGCGCCGTCGTGAGCACTCAGTAACTGTTAGCTGCGATGGCTCTGTTACCGCTGCTGAATAACCATCTGATAAGAGGGGAAACGTGTGACTCAGAACCGGATCTGACAGAGTCCTTCGTGGCTTGTGAGAGCCTGTTCAAGCCCCAGTACATACAGGCGGGCATCAAATGGGAATGAAACAAAAAACAAGATGAAGGATCTTTATTATAGGACCTTGTCTGCTGGTGGGGGTCTGTGAACATTTTTGGAAAGACACAACTCAACTTCAGGGGAGATAGGTTTTCTATCCATTTGGTTAATACTTGCAAACATCGAATGTTTTGGCAAAATCATGAGGGTGCTGGGAAGTTGTGCACCTGGCGCGCAACATGTGTGTCTTTTTTTTTCTTCTTATGCACTGACCCCGAAGCAGGAAGATTATGAATGTATCATGGTGAATATGGGAACAGATGACAAGGGCCAGAGGGTCATAGGAGGTGTGAAGGAGGCTGATCTTAGAATGAAGTGAGGGATGTTGCATCTAAGGGATGGAGGCACAGAGGTAACCGCAGGACAGGTGGAGGCAGAGAAACCAGTTCTTGCTCAGAGTTTGCCTGTGAGTTTTATCAAAAGTACTAAAAGCAGCCTTTAGTGGGTTTTAATCACTCATTTAAAAGCTATCCATGGGGTCCCTGCTGTGCATCAAGCACTGTGCTAGGTCCTGGAGGTTCCCCAGAGAACCACAGGCACATTTTCCTGCGGCGGAGTGTAGACCGTGGATGTTTTTTATGAACCCCTGCCCCCTTCGCAGTTTTCCTTTGCTTTTGTTCATTGTGTCATGTTGTCCTTTAAAATTTTTAGGGGGTAGTCCTGGGCCGGCTCCATCAGGGATTTGGCCAAATACTTTTTTTTTTAATCCTCACCCGAGGACATTTTTGCATTTATCTTCAGATAGAGTGAGAGGGATGGGGGGGTGGGGGATGGGAGGAGAAACATCGATGTGAGAGAGACACATCGACTGCCTACCACCCACAGGACCCCAACCGGGGCCGGAGACAAACCGCAACCGAGGTGTGTGCCCTTAGCAGGAACCGAGCCTGGGTCTCTCTGGTCCACAGGCTGACACTTTAACCACTGAGCCACACCGGCCAGGGCCCAAATGCTTTTGTAACCACTCACCAGCCTCCTGCAAGGGGTGCAGACCCACTGGTGATGTGGAAGAGGAACTCGCAGGCCAACGGTTCTGCCAGCCCGAGGGAAAAGCTCACTCCAACAAGGGAGGGCTCCTAGGGTGGCGTCAGCTGGATCCACTTGCTCCAGGACGGCGGACCCACGTGAGCAGTCACAGCCCCAGGAGATCGCTAACCCTTCAGAAGGCAGTGTTGAGAAAATCCTGCTTGGCATCGGCAGGAGCAAATACTGGCAGCCCCTGCGGGAACCTGTTTGGGGAGGATGGTGCCTCTGCTTGTCTGGTCACGCTGAGGAGCAGGTGGGGCACCGGGAGAGGGAGAGTCCAGCACATTGTGACCGCGTTCCCGGCTCGGGCACTTCACTAGCTCCCCGCCGCTGGCCCCAGCTCAGGAGCCCTCAGTCCGCTCTCAGGGCAAGCAGACAGGGTGAGTTGTGTCTGTGTTACTTCTCCAGAATATTCTTTTGCAACTCCACAGTGCATTCCAATTTCTACCCTTTCCGTTTCTTTGGATTTGCTGTGGAGTCCTGTAAGACGGTGATTATCAACCAGTGTGCTGCAGGAGTGTTTAAAACATGCAGTACCTGACTACTTTGTCAGGGGCACGGACCTCTTTTCCCTTAGGTTGCCAGATTTTTTAACAAGGACAACAGCCAACACAACAATCGCTGTCTGATGTGAATGAATCAAAATTGTATCTATTTTTGTCAGATTGGCAACAAATATATATATTTTGGTGTGTGGCAGAATTCTAGGAATGTGTGCCATGAGATGAAAAAGGTTGAAAAATCAGTTTTAACCAACTATCAGAAGGATTGTGATGCTTTTTAAATATTAAAAAAAGGACCTTTGTAGAAATGGAGTGAAAGCGTGCCCCCCTCTCCAAAAACAATTTGCTGATGCTCAGTTTACCTGGGACTCACGAGTTTGGAACGTCCCCAAAGTGAGCTCTGGACCTGTCGCAACGGAGCCGTGGAGTCTGGGAGCAAGGAAACACTCGAAGTGAGCGGGTCCAGTGGCTTCATGGTGCCTGACAGGCACACCTCTGGAATGACCACTGAGGTCACTGAGGCTTTCTCGGTCAGTTCTTCAGGAGAATTCCGCCAGCATCACCAGGAACATTCTGAGGACTGGTAAACGTAGAAAATCCCATAGAAAGCCCTTCACTGAGTCATGGGGATCCTACAGGCCTTGAGCCAAAGGGAAAGAGGTTAAAACAAAACCTGCAGGCCTCCTGGAAACGGGTGGGGCTGGTTTTCAATAGGAAGCATAGTGGATCCCTCCAGTGATATGTGTCTTGAATGCTACCTGTTCATCCCCAGCAGAGTAACGTCTTGAAAGGTTGAATGCAGTTATGCATAGGATGCATATGAATCGTTCACCTGGTGAAACCTACCTACACCTGATTCAAACCGCCCCAAATTTACTGTAAATTATAATTTGGGGGAATGGCCCTTTAGCAGACAAAATGCAAAATACGAGTGTCATTTTGGAAATGCTCCAATATACAGGGTTTTAGTCAATGTTTGGTTCTGTGATACAGAGCAATAGTATACACAGTGGAGAATATTTTCTGAAACAAAGGACTGAAGGGAGGACCTTCTGGAATGTCTTCTGATTTTCAGCACATTGCAGGGACAATGAACCAATTTCCCACATGGTGCCGTGCTTTATAGCACAATGGTCTAGATTTCATACTTTGTTAAGGTTTTGGGTGTTTTTTTTTTTTATTATTATTATTATTCTAATGTGCACGGTGTGACTGGCAGAGTGAGTTTCGAAGCTTTAAGAGTGATTAATTGCATGCAGGCACCCACGCTAACTTCACTTCAAGAACTTGACTGATACATTCATGTACATTTGCATTGAAGAGTTTTGGCGGGAGGGGTGTTCCTCCTCCCGAAGTCACATGTATTTAAAGTCTATGCAGTCACTTCTAATTCACTTGCACTGTTTGGGAAATGCAGGTTTACAAAAATACATGTTTCGAATAAAATTTAAAAAAAAAATGGCTGCAAACAATTCAGGAATTCAGTCTGAAATTTCTTTGCTAATGAAGAACTTGAACCTTTTTTAGGATGTTGAAGATGGGGATGTATGTGCAGGTCCATCTACTTGCTCATGAACAGGCCACTAAATGTGGCTGAACTGTTCCTGATCTTTGGCCTCCACTTAGTGGCCATCACCCTCTCTGTGCATCACCTACCTGCCCAGGGCCACACCTGAGGCCTTAGTCTTAAGGGAAATGTGCCCAAGTTGAACAGAATACATTCCTCATTGTTAGTACACTGCTTCCACATGCATCCGCCAGCCAGGCACTCAGCGTTTTCCCAGTAGCTTTTTGGTTCGCATTGTTAGACTTTCACACACATTGTGCTCTCTTAGAATTTTAGTCCCCTCCATCTGTTTAGTTATGTCCCTATTCTTATCTCAAATGTTGTTCACTTGTGTGTTTTTCTCTTTTTTCCCTAGGTGAGACCAATAAAGATATACCTCTTTTATTGGTCTTTTCCAAGAATAAGCCTTTGGTTGTACCAATCAAGTCTACTGGTTTTGGCTTTCTAGTTAATTAATCACTGATCTTGTTAAAATTTATTTTACACCCCTTTGGTTAAAATGCACACACATACACATCACACAGTATAGAGGGGGTATGAAATATAGACATTAAAACGGGCATCTTTAGTAGGTGGGATTGTCCATGTTTTGCTATGCTTTTTGTTTTTACTAGCCTGAATTTTAGTTTTCTATAGAGGGCATGTATTTCTTCTGTAACCGTGAAGCATATACAAATGATATACATCCAGGAGAGCATGCAATGATTAAGCCAAAAAAAGATTCCAAATTGTAGGTCTGGAAAGGAAGAGATTTGTTTGCAGCAAAGAGCATTGATGAGCCTGACACTTAGGACAAGGGTCCAGCAAGTAATTTCAAGCATTTTAATTCCAGATGCTTCCTGGCTTAGCAAGACCTGCCACATTCCTCATGCTGATCAAATGCGCTTCTCTACCCGAGGCTGCCCAACCTGTTTCCCCTAAGCCAGAAGAGGCCTTGACAGACCCAGAGGACTTGAAAGATAGGACATTAAGAGGAAGAAAAATCACCAGTTAGTAAAGTCTGCCTCAATTCAATCAGGAGTTTTTCAGTCCACCAGACTACCTCTGGTCCTTAAGTCTATCTATTCATTAGGTTACTGTGCTTAGTAATAAAATTAATGTAAGTGCTTACTTAGATCTCTGTCTACACCAGCAACCTGGTTGGCACCTATCCATCAGCAAAGCCATTGGTCCCTGAGGTCATGTGTGTTCGTTCCATGTACACATCCAACTAAAGTGGGTATAACTAGGTATCACCAGCTCTGTGCTAAAATCCAAGGCTGTGCCATTCTGGGGCTGCTGCCAAACTTCTGCTTTGCCTTGAAATCTAGTCTATATAATTTTATATTTTATTGGATATGATTCTTCTGTAATTGAAAAAATCCTAAAAGAGAGCTTCCATGATCCCATTCTTGGCTGTGAAACAGTCAAGCCTCATTCCCAAGGCCTCTCCATTTACTTTGTGCTTAAACTAGCCAAAGTGTGCTCTGGTTTGTTGCAACTGAGAATTCTCTCTCTTCTATACTAGTATCAGGGTGACTGCCAACAACAGACCCTCAAGGAGATGGGATCTGGACTTGCTATTTATCTGGTGAAGCCTGAAGACAGTGAAGACCCATGAGGGGTGAGAGGGTGATGCTCCAGCAGCCTGAGGCAGGTTCTCAAAGCACGGGTCCCATGGAATGAAGGCAAAGTTTGGGGAGGGACTGCAGCCCTAGGGAAGGCATGAGGAAGGACTGTGGAGTCAGCTGGTTACTTCTAACTACCCTGGACAACTTTATGAAAAAGAACAAGCAATTCAAATTCTAAAGCTTTGGTTCAAGGCAAGGTCAAGAAACAAGGGACTTTCTGTGATGAGGCTAAAAGAATGTTCATCTCATGCAGCCACGGAACTGAAGTTGCCAAAAGTCAGGCTTGAAATCCTGTGGGTTGTCCAATTGTAAAATCCATTAAATTCACAGATGATCAGATCTGCGTGTGAGATGCAGGGCACTGAAGAGGCCTGGATGAGGAAATGAGTGAGACCCGAGTTGCAATGGGGACATGTGGCAAGGTGCTGTGAGCTACCTTTGCTTCTGTCTGATGAGGCTGTGCCTGCCCCACTCGAAGGCCCAGAAAACAGAGAAGCCTGTTTTCTATGTGCCCCACACCCCTTACCCCTTAAATGCCTTCAGATCTACAGGAAATGTCCCCCCCCCATGTGGGGGTCAATCACATCGTCAAACCATGAAAGAGAAGAAGCTCACACACATTTGCCATTAGGAAAGGCCGCGCGGTGAGGAAGGCCCAGTGCCCAGCTCAGCTACGAGGCGAGGCGGGCCCAGCCATGCGGAGCAGGTAGGAAGGCTTTAGGGGATGCTGCTTGGCCAACAGGCCAATGCAAACGAGCACCTAACACGTTAGGACATAAGGGAAGGAGACACATACAACCTGAGCTCAGTTCGGGGATGAATTAGTGAGATAACCATGGAAAAGGAGGAAAAAGACAATTATTGATTTCAGGGAAAACAAAAGTTGAAGAAGCAAATGGAAACAGGTGCATTGGCCTCAAGCTCCCGCCTCCAACTTTCACGGTTGCCAAAGGAACGATAGTCACAGCTCTCACTGTAAAGCATCCTAGTCCGGCCCCTAAGTCCTTGTGAGTTTGGGTGTGGAAGTGTGTCTACCCAGGGAGGATTCAGGGCCTTCCAGGGTAACACCCCACCCCTCAGCAAACTGCAACAAGGCTGTGGAATTAGGTTACTAACAATAATCATACATATAATCATATAAATAATCATACAAAGGGCATTATAAAGGCATGCAAAGGAAAGGTTTGCCTGTTCTGGGAGATCAGGGAAGGCTTCCCTAAGGATCAGGCCCTTGAGAAGGAGAAATGAGTATGTGAAAAAGGAAGAGAGAGCATTCCAGGCAGAGGGAACAGCATGTGCAAAGACCTCGTGGCAGGTGAGAACCTAGATTGTTCAGGAAACTGAAAAAAAAACCCAGTGGCCAGAGTGCAGGAGCCAAGAGGCACTGGGGTGAGGTGAGGCAGGACAAGCAGAGGCAGGAACTCTGCAAGCAGGTGCTGGGATGACTAGCCCTCTGCCAGTTCATAGGCTACGGGAAGGGCCAAGGTGAGGGCAGCACCAGCAAGCACCCCGCCATCAGGAGTCTGAATTACTGGGGAAGGAATCAAATAATCTGGCTACCGGCTGTCCCCTGGTGGTCAGGACATGTCGGGGCAGCCTTCTCAGCAACTGCTTTAAAAGTATATGGATCTTTTTTGGGTATTTACGGGAACAGAACATTTAACTTCCAAAAACGTCAGTGAAGTAGTGCCGAGAGGCAACAATAATCAAGAAATTAAGTTATGCAATTAGTGGGAATAATAGGAAAAGGGAAAAAAAGCGAACATCTTTTAAAAGAACAAAAATAATTCTTCAACCATAAATTTATAAAAGCAATGCTTTAACTGGGCATTCATTTCAAGTTGTAGAATTATGGAAAAACTGAGAATTATGATGAAGCATAGCACATGATCATAGTGAAATGGGGCCATTCTCCAGGCCCCCCAAAACCATATATATCATCAAGGAGATTCACTCCTAACCGCCCGTGTAACAATGGGTGAAATGCCATTAAATCAATAGATGTCCCTGGGCAACATTTGCTCTACAATGTCATTGCAGTTAATAGAGACATCTGAATTTTAAATACACCTTATAAAGACAACAGAGACACACTTTGATTCTAAGCTGTTTATATGTTTTGCTGTTTAATATAGATTCTTTTCCATGTCTATATTCATGTATGTATATATGAATCCTTCATTGGATGCTCGGAGCCCATGAGTTGAAAATACTTTTTATTGTACATAAGGCTCTTTACTCAGGTGGTTTATCCTAAAGTTTTCTGAAAATTAATACTATTCTACTTTAAATATATGACCTTGAGCTGTGGCATACTGAATTAAAACACCAGTATTTTGCCTACCAGAAATGTCAACATTTCTTATTAGATATCTGTAAGAATGTGAAACAGGATGGCTTGCTATTTAGGAAGTTTTTTTTAAAGGAAACTAATAACTCCAAACAAACAGTGGCAATTCCAGAAAAAAAAAATTATAAACCAAAAAAGGACAATAAAATTAATGAGTCATACATACATCCAAAATATTATCTTCTACAGTATTAGTTCTAATTACTCTTTGGGCTCCCCGATTTAAAATAGTTTGATAAATGCTATGACAGATATAGATTCATCCATTTAATTTATTTGAGGAACAGCACTCAGCTTAATACATTTTCATTTTTTTAAATTCACTTCACATTGATCATATGCCGTATGCCAAAGTCTTAATATATAAGATCCGTGTTATTCTCTGAAGAGTTCCTGAATTTGCTTTTTAACAATTTAGAAGATCTTGCTTCCCGTCATTCTAGAACTATAACTACCCCAAATAGTCTTTCTTTGCTAAATTGCCAATTTCATCAGCCGGAAGATTTCACCTCTTTATCATGGAGTCTCTGTGTCATGGATAGTACCATTTCGTCATGGAATGCCCTCTATTTCTCCACTGGGTGAAGTGGTTTATTGACTGTCAATTTGTAGAGTGCCCTCTGGGATTATCCGCATGAGAGCTAGTAAGAGTGGAAACATATTTCATCGCCTTTTCTGTCCAAATGGAATTATCGTGCACACTATATCATCCTCCGACGAGAGTGGCTGACGTTCCCGTGAATGACCTAGAGTCTCCATCACCTGGTTGTCTATACAGAGTCCTGGCTGGAGAGTCGTGGATGTCAGGGTCCGACGACTTCCTCTACCATCTCCTTGATGTGATAGTTCTTCTTATACATGTGTGTATTTGTATGTATCTGTACATTAGATATGCATATGTAAGGACTTGGTTTAAAACCTGTTCCTCCGAGTCACGGAAAGAGACAGAGAGACAGGGGCAGGGGCAGAGAAATTCTCCTCCCACCTTGTCCTCATCTGCCCAGTTTCTTCGCCCTACTTCCTCCAACCTGACTAACCACTATTATTTGTTCCTTTGAGCCCATTCAGATTTTCTTTATAAACTTACAAATATAAATATGGAACTTTGTTTTTTTCCTTTTTCAGACAAAAGGTAACCTGCTGTATACACTGTTCTACAACTGTGTTTTTCCTTCTCCATTCATAGACGGCATTCCTATTCTTCTTTTCTTGTTTTTATCCTCACCAGAGGACATTTTTTTTCCATTTTTCTGTTCAGATAGAGTGGGAGGGAGAGAGAGAGAAACGTCGACGTGAAAGGGACACATCGAGTGGCTGCCACCCACACGACCAACCAAGGCCGGGGACAAACTGCAACCGAGGTAAGTGCCCTTAGCAGGAATCGAACCTGGGTCTCTCTGGACCGCAGGCCGATGCTCTAACTGCTGAGCCAAACTGGCCAGGGCCCTATTCTTTTTATTACTGTATCTTCCATTGTTCTAAGGTATGGATAAACCATAATTTATATAATGTCCCCCTTTGAAGGAAATTTAATTTATTTCCGATCTATGATTACTGCGGTAGGTAGCCCTGCACGTCATTTTGCCTGCCTACGAGCACACCTCGGCACAAGTGTCAGGAGTAAGACTGTGAGGACCACTGATCTACGCATTTGTAACTTCAACAAATATTGTCAAATTGCCCTCTGTAAGGGTGCTACCGTCCCACTCCGAACCATAGTGTGCTGGTTCTACCTGAGTTGTTTTCAATGGTTTCTGAAGAGAGGAACATTTTGATCACTTCTCATTTCCTATCTATAAACAGTCATTCATGGAACAAATATTACCAAGTGTTAACAATGCCCTAAACCCTCTTCTTAGGCCCTAGTGAGTAAAGCAGTGAACAAAATACACAAATCCCTTTCATAACATTTTATTGTGAGACAGAGAAATGGATGACTAAGAGTGGACATAGTATGTAACTTGCCTGATCGTTGAAAGCCTGAGTCACAACTCAGATGCCACACAGGGAACTTAAATGTGTGAAGAAGGTCGGGGGGAGTGGTGGGCACTCTGTTGTCCTGGAGACCACAAGCCTGTGCGAAGGCTGCAGCTACTGCTCCGCTCTACACTAACGGGCTCGTTGGCAGACCTTTCCAATTCTCAAGAGAAACCAGAAATCTATATTTTCATGTGATAGCTCCCCATGTTAATGTTAGAAACTAATTTAAAGTTTTAGAAAGACACATTTTTAAAATTTTTTTAATTGATTTTTTTAGAGAGAGAGAAGAAGGGAGAGATAGAAACATTGATGTGAGAGAGAAATATCAATTAGCTGCCTCCTGCACGCCCCCTACTGGGGATTGAGCCTGCAACCCAGGCATGTGCCCTGACTGGGAATCAAACCAGGACCTCTCAGTTCATGGGACGATGCTCAATCCAGTGAGCCACACCAACTGGGCAGAAGACATTTTTTTTTTTTTTGTAATCCTCACCCAAGATACTTTTCCATTTATCCTCAGATACAGTGGGAGGGAGGGAGAGAGAGAGAGAAATATCGACGTGAGAGGGACACATTGATGGGTTGCCTCCTGTACAACCCTGACCAGGGCCGGGGAAAATCATAACTGAGGTATGTGCCCTTGATTGAAATTGAACCTGCAACTCATTGGTCTGCAAGCTGATGCTCTAACCACTGAGCAAAACCAGCCAGAGTGAAGACAAATTTTTTAATGGGTCTAGACAAGTAGATACTGAAGTTTATGTGGAAAAAGAAGCATACCAGAACATCTAGGAAAGTACTGAGGGGAGAAAGCTTTAGTGGGAGTCAGGTGCTGGCCCTACTAGACATTAAAACATACTCTAGCCCGGTGGATTGAACGTCCTCCCATGGACTTAAAAGCCACCTTTAATTGCACATTAAGTTTCCGTATGTACTTAGGTTGATTTGGGGGTATTTTATTCTATTCTGTGCTAGGGTAGAAGCAGGGTAGAGAGGGTGTGGGGTTAGGGGTGAGGCACGCAGGATGGGGTAGTGACATTCTCTGAGTATACCTGTCTGTGTAGTTCTGACTTTAGGGCCACGTCCCACTTACCTAAAAAAAAGTCAGCAAGAATGGGGGAACATCCTAAAATAGAATTAGACAGAAAAAAATGACCCCAGTTAGGGAGTGGAAGAACTAACCCAAGTAATATTTGAATAAAGCATTTCGACAAAAGACAAAGAGAACCGTAAACAAATATTGACCCCTACTTAGTGGGTTGGTTTTGCAGCAGAATAGATGAGCATTTCTGAAGCTACACTCTGGGTATTCTAAGCTTGAGGATACAAATGTATTGTGGGTAACGGGGGACAAGTTTCTCACTCACCCAGAGGGGAGACTATAAAGAATCATGTGGTGTTAGACAGGAATCGGAGGTATCACTATAAACTCAAGGTATTAGCCCGGCCAGTGTAGCTCAGCGGTTGAGCGTTGACCCATGCACCAAGAGGTTGCCAGTTCGATTCCTGGTCGGGACACATGCCCAGATTGTGGGCCTGATCCCCAGTGGGGAACATGCAGGAGGCAGCCAATCAATGTTCTCTCTCATGGATGTTTCTCTCTCTCTCTCCTTCTCCTTTCATCTCTCTCTAAAATCAATAAAGAATAAAAATTTAAAAAATTTAACAGAAGGTTGAATATAGATAGATGACTGATAGAATTTATCGTGTCCGCTGAGTGAGCCTAGAATCATTAACAGCCCAGGTCTTGGTTTGTAAACACCATTCTCTACCAAAAAAACCCGAGCCCCCTTGGATAACGTACTAGAAAGTAGGGAAGAGCTCAAAGAATAACGGGAGCTGCCACACACACACAAAGAACAACCTGAATGGACTTCCACTAATCAAACCGGGAAACCCTGGTGGCAATAACCGATTCAGACAAGAATCAGCAACAGATGCTGAAACTAAAAGGTAAACATTTGATAAGAATAAGGATATTTATATTATCTCAAAGCACCTCCCCACAAAATGCTTTTTAATTAGAAAGGGGGCATACAAAGGGGCAAAACGTATGGGGGGCAAACCTTAGAGACGCTGCCTTAACCAAGGGATCAAAGTTAATGTTATCAATAATGCTACAGCCCTGGCTGGGAAGCTCAGCTGGTTAGAGCTTCATCTGGATACACCAAGGTTGTGGGTTTGATCCCTGGTTAGGGCACATACAAGAATCAACCGATGAATGCATAAATAAGTGGAATAACAAGTCAGTGTTTCTCTCTCTCTCTCCAAACTCAATATAATCATTTATTTTTATTTTTATTTTAGGGAGAGATAGAAACATCAGTGAGAGAGTACATTGATTGGCCGCCTCCTGCGTGCCCTCCACTGGGGATTTGGCCCACAGCCCAGGCCTGTGCCCTGACCGGGAATCGAACCAGAAACCTCTTGGTGCATGGGTCGATGCTCAACCACTGAACCACACTGGCTGGGCAATAAAAACATTTTTTTAGCCCTGGCCGGTTTAGTTCAATGGTTATAGTGTTGGCCTGGGGACCAATGAGTCGCAGGTTTGATTCCAGTCAAGGGCACATACCTCGGGTACAGTTTGTCCCCGGCCCTGGTCGCGTCACGCGGGAGGCAACCAGTCGATGTGGCTCTATCATATCGATGTTTCTCTCTGTCTCTCTCTCTCTCTGTGTCTCCCACACTATCTGATGATAAATAGAAAAATATCCTCGGGTAAAGAATAAAAATAAACAACAACATTTTTTTAAGTAACACTACAAAAACATGATGTGCTTCACGTGACATGTGACGCACTGGGAAGGATACATCACTTCTGTAGTGTTCCTGCCAAAAATGCATAGCCTGAGTCTAATCATGAGGAAACAACAGGCAAAGTCCTAGTAAGGGATAGTCTAAAAAGAAAAAAGAAAAAACAAAAAAACACACACAAAAAACTGGCCTGTAATCTTCACAACTGACCAGATCATGAAAGACAAAGACAAACTGTTCTAGATGAAAGGAAACAAAAGAAACATGAGAATATAATCCTAAATTGAACCCTAGACTGGAAAAAAATGTTTCTTCTTTTGCTCTGAGAGGCAGAAGGATCAATTGGTGGGATGTGAATCTACGAAGATTAGATGATTATACCGAAGCCATGTTAATTTCCTGAGTCGATCAGTGTGCGTGGTCGTAGAAGAGACTTTTCTTAGGAAATATTGGCTGAAGGGTTTAGGAGTAAGTGTGCAACTTACTCTCAGATGGTCCCAATAATAATATGCGGGATAAAAAGTTCACGCTTGGGGATTGCGGTTGAAGAGTACATGGGAATTCTTTATTCTTGCAATGTTTCTGTAAGACTTTAATTTCTAAAGAACACTGTGAGTCTACACTATACAGAAAAAAATTACAACAACAAGCCGTGTATGCCCCCAACACAGGCCCGTGGGCTGGATTTTACCCCTGGGCTGCCAGTTTGTATTATCCAGTTTAGACCCATGTTCTTAAATTGATTTTGAGTGAAGTGTTGCTGAGGACAAGCATTACGAGTGCTGGAGGCTACATTCCTACACCTGGGACTTTAAAACCAGCTTAGCACCAACAAGGAAGCTGCAGAGACATCCCTGGTGATAAAGCAGTTCATCTGAATGCGGCCCGGGCCTCAGAGATGAGGACGAGCGGTTGTGGTCCAGTCTTCCCAGCCGAGGGCCTGCATCTTGTTGGCTGCCTTTGGGAGGGACGAGCATCTTGCCTCCTGCTTTCTGATCTTGGTCTTACACAGCTCTGGAGGGGTACCTAGCAATCTTCCAGAACCCCACTGTTGAAAAAAAAATGTGTTTGTATAAATAAAGGAGAAAAGAAACTTTAAAGTTGAATTAAGTTGTGAAGGGAGAAACATGTGTTTCAATATGGGAAATGTTCTGGGCACATGGGCTTTTCTACGTCGGAAGGAGAAGCCAGGTGAGTAGCAGGGCCTCCTTCACGGGTCCCGTGCAGCATATAGGGTGGTCTCATCGGAGGGTGCAGCCCAATCTGCCAGCAAGAGGATGTGTTAAATCAGTTTGCAGACTGCGCCAGGGGACATTTATGCCACCTCTCCCTTCTCACCTGCAATTGTCTTTCCCGATTAATAAGTCCAAAGACCAAGGGGAGCACAGCCCAGGAGCACTGAACACAGAGGAGGAAGCTGCCTGGGAGGCTGAGAGATTACTGAAGGTGAAGAGGAGGGGAACAGATTCTGGGCAGATAGAACGGCACATGCAAAAGAGACTCATGACAGATATAACTTTGGGTCTGCGTCTTAGTCTCTTGCCATTTTTCTCCATATCCTGATTTCTCTCTGGGAACAATGCAACAGATAGGCAGTCCAGAGTTACGAGTTTAGCTTCCTGAGGACATCAGGGCCTAGTGAGCACAGATCTAGTAGATTGTGGATCTCAGACCTCATAACCAGAATACAGAAATAGTGCCCATCTCGGCCCCTGGTCATATCCTGCTCATGCCAGATAAACACGTCTCCGCTCAGACTGAGGAGATGTTAGTTTTTATTGTTTAGCCAGAATACTTCTCTAGATTTCCGTCAATGCCATCCCTTCTGCAAACAAATTAAGTACAGTCATTTTCTGAGCTGCCCCAGTTTAGGCACAGTGTACAAGAGTGGTCAGAACTGCGAGTCAATATCTGGAATTAGTCCCAGCCAAGGACTTGCCCTGTAATCTGGAGCAGCTGCTTCCTGGACAGAAGGAGCCCCAGACATGAAGGTGTCCATTGCCATCTCAGCTCTGCACACCAGCTGTGTGACTGAGCAAGCCTCTTAACCTCTCTGAGCCAGTTTCCTCATCTGTAAAAAGGCATTATTGATTTCCATCTCAGAGAGGTTGTAAGAGTCTGATGACAGGGCTTGACATGCCTCCGGTTGCATTAGACTCTTCCCCAAGCATGGGGGCCGGAGTGGGGCAATCTTTTATACCTCTGGAAATACCACCACCAGTCCACAGCCGATGGGACCAGGGCAGGCCCATGTCTGACATCTGTGGAGCAAGAGAACATTGGAGGCCCAGACTCTGTGTGCTGTGTGGGTTTTCTTCACTCCATCCAATCCAATCCAGGAAACAGCGAAGAAACACAAGGCTGGAAGACCAGTTACCTTGCAAATGATCAGAGTCCCTGAAGTTCTGCACTAGAGCATGACCAAGCCCAGGCTCCTGGTCCACAGCCTGTCTCCCTCCTCCCCAGACACGTGAGGTCCACATGTATGCACGTGGACTCTCCTCGACCTGTGCATTCCAGCTGCATCCTCACCCTGCCCAGCCACACCCTGCAAACAGCCACCCTTTGGCCACCCCTCACCAAGGATGAAGTCAGCCCTCAAGAAATACTTCCAGTGATGAAATGCATGCTGACCTTAGAAGTGGGTTCAGAGCTGTGTGGGTAGGATATTTCAGGGTCCTGGGTGCTCCAAGTGTGTTCTAGAGAATATAGTCAATAATATTGTAATACTTATGTAATGGTGCCAGGTGGATACTGGAAATACCAGGGGGCACACTTTGTAAAGTATATGATTGTCTAACTACTATGCTGTATACCTGAAACTAATACAAAATAGTATTGAATATAAACTGTAATGAAAAATAAAAATGTTAAAGTAATTTAAAAAATAAAACAGGGCCAATGGGTGCACAGACTTCAGGTAGTCACATGTCCTGTTGTCCTGCAAATTCCTCATCCCATAGAGGAGGGAAAGCTGGACAGGGGCCTGAATGTGTCCTTCTGAAGGGCAAGGCCCATGGCAAAAGCTTCTCTTGCTTAGGTCTCAGGGCAATACTGGGGTAGGATTGCACATCTGACCTCTGGGCAGCCTAACCTAGAAGGTAGCCTGGCACGCAAAGCTCAGCCCGGAGAGGAGAATTTGGCAAACTGTACTTCCCAAAACTGGCCACCACAATATTTCCATTCCATGCTCTTCTGTTGCCTTGCCATGTCCCATCAAGAAGTGGAGACTTCTCCTCCCCCTGTACCTAGACAGGGTTTTCTGATGGCCTTGGTGCACAGAATGCAGTAGAAGTGGCCGTGAGTGACTTCTGAGACTAGGTCATAAAATGTAATGTCATTTCCCCCAGGGCTCTCGCTTGCTTGCTTGGAGGACACTCACCCTGGCCACCCAGCCACCATAATGTGAGGAAGCTCAAGCCACTGGCGAGACCACTGTTTTAAAATACAGATTTTATTATTCAGCAACAGCAAGGCCCATAGACAGGAGACAGCTGCCACTGAAAAGAGAGTTTGTTATACTCCTACTTCCCAAGAGAAGGGGCACACCATGCCATGGGGGCCACCACCAGTACAGGACAGGAGGCAGAGGGAGAAAGGGAAACTGTGTCAAGAGATCTGAGTGTGGTTTCCATGGAAAGGAACGGGTGAGACAGGGTGAGCAGGTTTAGGATAGGCTGGTCTGAATCACTTCAGTGGCCTCTGGGGTGCAGGGACTGTCCCTGGGTGTCTGGCACCCGGCCCTGCAGTGATTAGGGAAAGGGAATAGTGGCCTGGAGTGTGAGAGCCTCGTGGAGGAGCGGTGCGGGGCTGGTTGTCTGCACAGGAGAGGCACGCTCATGGCAGCTGTCTGCTGTCTCTAGGAACGGGCTTGCCTTGCCAGGGCGGGGCAGCCACTCCAGCATGAGTCAGCAAAGCCCCAAGATGTCAAAACACGAGACTGTAAATAAGAGGCACAGCTGCTGCAATCAGGCGTGGGTTTTCCAGCCAGCAGCCCAAAGGTCTCAGCACACGGCCAGCATTGATGTGAGGAAGTGAGTCTCTGGATGAGTCCAGGCCCCCCACCCCACAGCTTCCAGGGGTTCTGGGACACCTTGTAAGGCAGAGATGAGCCATTCCTGCCATGCCCTCCAAACTGCAGAGCTTATGCATGTATTTTTGTTGCTTTAAGTCGCTAAGTCTTAGAATAATATTTTATACAACCATAGGAACCTGAACAATAGTAATGGACTGAGCCACACTGATTTTCTCTCTCTCCCCCGACGTGAACC
Organism: Molossus molossus; assembly: GCF_014108415.1. Classification (NCBI taxonomy): domain Eukaryota; kingdom Metazoa; phylum Chordata; class Mammalia; order Chiroptera; family Molossidae; genus Molossus; species Molossus molossus. The sequence goes on from NW_023425353.1 coordinate 56,454,035, forward strand.
TGGGACTTAAGAAACTTCATGAGTTGCTAGCAGGAGGACGAGTGGTTAGGCCCGAAGAGAAGCAGTGTGGAAGACACAGCCCAGACACAATCACCACTTACCCTGCAATAACAGGAGTGCTGGTCTGGGGTGGCCCGGGCCCTGAAGGACCTAGTTTCCTGAGGTGAGCAGTGGAACCGGGTCATCCCTGAGGTCTACAAAGTGGTGAGTTTCTCCAGGGTCTGAGCTGGGTCCCTGTAAGAACCCTGCTCCGGGGCCCTCATCCTGGTCCTTCCCTAAGAGAGTCTCCAGTCCTTGCATCCACGGGATCCTCTCTTCCTTGGGGACATGTGGTGCCCAGTCAGAGGTTGGCATGCAGTAAGCAAGCAGGATGGGTGAAACCTACCCACCTTCCTTTCTCCAGCCAAGAGCTGTCAGGGGCTTGTAGAGACAGTAGTTGTTCAGGAGCTTTGTGAATGCTTCAGGTCTGGTCACATCCAGGTTGCAAGTATCTTCATTTCTCAAAAGCATGTTGCTTTTAGTATTTTAAAAACAAGTTTAATGGTTCCAAGTGTCTAAAAATTGTACTTCCTTGATCCCATCTCCAAGTTCAGACTGGGACAGGCGCCCCCTTCTAGTTTGCACTCATTCCAGAGCCTTTTGGGCAACAGACCATCATCTGTGTGTTCCTGCAGGAAAAGCAAGGCCCAGAGAGAGGAAGCACTTGCCTGTGGCCTTTGTCAGTGGAGACAGGGCCTCCCAGCCCTGGGTCCCCACATACTGCTTCTCCGCCGCCCCGGCCAGCAGTCAGATGTGGAACACAGGGAGGCCTCCCATGGCCACGTTAGACCGGAGCAGGACTGTGTAGACTGGGGGTCACTGGGGTCAAAACCCCATCTGAGAATCGGTTTTAGTGGTGCATTTGGGACATTTGTGTAGCACAAAGCACAGCGGACACTGATGAGTGACAAGGGGGGGGGGGCAGGGACGGACAGGTGGACTTATTAAGATTTCTTTTTCTCCTTGTATTTTTCCCTCCCCCAGTTCCAAAGGAGATAGCCCAGCTCTCTGTCCACCCAGGCCTCTAGGAAAGTTTGTGTGAAAAATAGAAATTGCTAGCAAACTCCTTTGCTCTCACCATGATCATGTACATGAGGGACGGTCCGAAGAGACCCAGAGGGTAGGAGGCAGGGTTCAGGGGGAATAAAGGCGTAGGTGGTGCTTGGCAGGGCTGGGATGCGGATGCCAGAGGGTGGGGTAAGGAGGGAGAACAGTGCAGTGCCAAGGTGAGAGAAATCAGCCTGGGCAGAGAAACCTTGTCACGTGTGTGCCATGTCTTGGCATGTATTTGAGCCTGTGCACAAGTCAGTTTGTACCTGTGTGTGCCAAGATGTGCATCTGTGACCAGACCTGCCTGTGAAATACCTCACATCACTGACTGTGGGCATGTCTGGGGCTGTCCACCTCCGCTCTGCAAGCACAGGTCAGGGAATAAAGGGCGTACCTGTGGCTGGGCCAGAGCCCGGGGCCCGGGGAAGCTGGGAGAGAGGCCAGATGCCAGCAGCTAGGCAGGAGCAGCTCCACCAGCCTGGCCAGGTGATACCTTGTACCCTGGGACATAGGAGAGGCGTCGAAGGGGCAATCCACCTGGGGGTTAGAAGTGTGGGGTCCCACCTCAAGGGGCTCATTGGCTCCAGAGTCACTAAATCAACTTGGGACTCTATGACATATTGCCTATTCATGAGCCAAAGTCATTCCTGCCAATGGGCTGAAGACACAGTGCCCTGCTCCAGTTGCTATTCCTTTGTAACATGGTTTCGGGGTGGGACCAGATCCTCCCCCCACCCAGAGCTCCCAGGGAGGACCTGAGCCCAGGGCTGTGTCCCCTACTTCCACCCAGGTTCTCTGGACAGGACAGGTCGGGGATTTTGGAGGTAGAGGGAAGTGACTGAGGTGTCTTCCTCTAAGAAGGCTACCTGGATTTCTCGGTACCCTGAGGATGTAACCTCTCAGCTCCAAGGCTGCAGAGTCTGTCTCAGACCAGGCTGTGTCCTGCTCTCATATTTCCCCAGTACTTCCTGACCAGCAGCTTTCTACCAGATGCCCTTTCCTCCCGTGCTCAGGACCCCCGGCTGACCGCCCTTCTGTCCATCTCCAGCAGCTAGCATCAACTCTGCCACTCCATCTCTACTCCAAGACTGGTGGCCAAGTGGGGCACATAATTCCCCTACTCTCTACCCCTCCAAACGCACAGACCCTCACATTCCCGAGGGCTTTTCTGTTAATACCCTGGGGAAAGCTGAACAGGAATGCAAATCAGAACTGCTGGGTGAAGAGAAGGACATGACTGAGCCCATTCTAGCTGTGGTATACTCCAGAGAGCTGGCCGGGACAGAGGCCAGCTTTCCTATTCAATTGGGCACATATAAAGGACTTCACAATATGGGGGCCACCAGGGGGCAGCCTACACCTGCTAGACCAGTGGCCCATTAGGGGGCCTTTTTCAGGTGAGGATGACTTACACACGTCCCAAGTGGGGCCAGTTGGAAAGAAACCCTGGGGGTGAGGGCAGAGGGAAAAGATGCCTAGGAAGCGCCAGGTGTCAGTGGAGATAGACATTTGGTTGGAGGAGCCCATGTGTGATGGGGAGAGGGAGTCTTGGCAAGAAAGAATCAGGATGTCGCAGGAGCATGAGTGTTGAAGGCAAAAGGAAAAGCTGTTGGGAAGCCCTTAATGATGATGTCCTGGGGCAACTGAGCAGGGAAGACAGGACGGGTGTCTTGGGACATAAGGAAGCCCTCTGGCTTCCCTAACAATACCTTGGTCTTCCAGGTCATGGGAGGGGCAGCTCAAACTCAGTGTTTCTTTGTCAAGGGCAGTCTCTCCCTCACCCTCAGAGCAGTCATGCCACTGTCCCCCACCTTCTGGTCCAACTGTTCCCTCCCACGCTGGAGCTCCAGGCCAGGCTGCTCTCACCAATACCTTCCATCTTCCTATCTGTTCCTGTCCTTGGCCCCTTGAGGCCCAGCTTGCCAGCCCTTGTCCCATGTCCCCCTGCCCATAGTATTCTAGTTTCTGTCACCTCACTCTGCACAGCTCTTCCTTTTGGGGATCACGGTCCTTCCTACATTTCCCATTTGTCTTTCCTTAAAAGATCTTACCCACTAATTTTCTATTTAAATAAAAATGTATTTAATGTAAGGAGAACATTAAATAGTGCATGTGGAACAAGGGCACTGCATGGTAGGAGGCTGGGAATTGTGACTCAGATGACATTTTGGTGCTCTGTCCAGATCCCCTTAGATCCCCTTTACTATTTCTGGGCATTCCTCTCTGAGGTTTGATGTGCTTTGGCCTCCAATGGTTGGCACCTGTCCTCAGGTCACTGGGGCAGCTTTGCTTTATTCCCTGGAAGCCCAAAGTACCTGGGGGCTTCGGGCCCCCAGGACAGACCTAGCTGTAATGGACATGCAAGAGTATGACAGCCCAGCTCCCAAAACCTCCTTTTGGACAACTCTGAGGTTCTGTGTCTAGAACAGAACACAGCACATAGTGGACACTCAATAAATGTTTGTTTAGTGAATAAATGTAGCCAAATTTATCAATCTTATCCTTTGTAATTTCTGGAGTTTTTGTCAGTCTTAGGCTTTTCCCATCCAAGTTTAAAAAAAGCATTTACTCATATTTGTCCTGGTGTATTTACTTACCTATGAATTTTGTATATTTAGTAATTTGATCTGCCTGGCTGGCGAGGCTCAGTGGATTGAGCATTGTCCCATAGACTGATAAGTCTTGGTTCGATTCCCGGTCAGGGCACATGCCCAGGTTGTGGGTTGGGTCCTCAGTGAGGGGTGTGCAGGAGGCAGCCAATCGATTTTCTCTCTTCTATGTTTCTGTCTCTCTCTCTTAAAAAATAAAAAATAAAGAAAAGATGGAGAATGTTTTTAAAGAGAATCTGTGATGAAAACCACTTCCTTTGGCCCTGTACCCTGAGCTCCTTCCCTACCCTCAGCTAAGTGTGCAGAACCTCTGAAAGTCCCCCACCCAAAAGGAATCAGGCCTCAGGTATGTGGATCAGTGAGTCCAAGTGCTCCTATCACCTTGCCCTGGTTAATGAGACGCTGTGTCAGCTAGGCAGCAGGGATGCTGATTTCTGTGGTCATATACTAAGGACTGTATGAGGAGTGGTATCTCCCCACACAGCTATCTCTGGGAAATTCCTCTCTGATCCCTTAGAATTCAGTAGATTTAAAAAACTGAATTCAGAAAACATTTTAACTTGTCATGCTCTGGCCCAGCCATAAACCCCTCACAACAAATGTGAAGAGCATTAGAAGTAGAGATAAGGGACGTCCTGGGTGCAATGGGGCCCTAATCTGGTTGCACTTGGGAGGGTTAGGTAGGGCATGTCCTGGAGCCCAGGCTACTTAACTAGGGCTTGCCTTTCTAACCAAAAGGGCACTTCACTTGCAACCTTCATGGCTCGGCTGTCCCAGGCAAATCACTGGGGTCCCAAAGGTGCAGCTGTAAGAGCACACGCCAAGGCAACCGAGACCCCCCCCCCCCCCCGCCCCATTAACAGAGCCAGGATATCACTTGAGGTCTGGCTTTGGGGGCAAAACACCCACTGCTTGCCTAACTACCTTTTATAGCAGCTCCCCGGAAGTGCTCTCCCACCAGCCTCAGACACAGGAGCCCTGTTCCAGGGCTGTCTCCCACTGGGGACCCTCACTGAGGTCGACTTAGTGCAGGGACCAGGGAGGTCTGTGGGGTGCTCCTCGCCGGAAGCCCTTCCTGAAGTATACAATAAATTTTTGGAGAGGATCGCTGGTTTTCTCGTGAGCACTCAACTTCGTTGCAACAAGATCCATGCTCCAGTGTATATGAAGGAGAAAGGTCCCATTAGCCTCGCTTCCTCTGGGGCACAACAAGCCTGGACGAGCCTACAAGGCCTTCAGTGCGCGCGCGTTGGGGCGCTCTGCGCGGCAGCCCGCCCACTCGGCCTGGCCCACGACGTAGCACTCCGCAGGCCCTCCCAACTCCTCCTGATTGGTGGAGAGCGCGCGAGCGCCCCGGCCCCGCCTCCAGACCCGCCCTCCTGCGGCACTGCCCCGCCCCCTGGTTTACAAAGCTGCCAGTGTGGCCTCCAAGTTGGAACACGAAGGCGCCAGTACGAAAAGGGCTCCGACTATCCGAAGCTGAAGGGGCACTTTCCCGTCATGCTCGCGCTCTGGCCGTCGCCCCAGGCTTGTCAGTGGCTGGCGCCTCTTCAGAAGCACAGTCCGTGCCCATCTCGGCCCGCTACAGGCCCCTTCCTCTCCTCAGCCCTCGATCGGCTCCCCCACCCCCCTTTCTGCCGAGCACCCGGAAATTCCCACTGCCCAGGCTCCCCCCCCCCCGAAGGTGACACTGCCACGTGCCAGGAGGTTGATCCTCGAGGACCCGCACGCGGGCTGTCCCGCACAAAACTGATGCGGGTTCCAAGAGCACTCCACGCCTGGGGCCTCCACCCCGGTCCGCAGACGCACCCCCTCCTGACCCCCGCTTATTCCTGGTTTTCTCATCCCCGGGGCCCAGGACCCCCTCCGCGGACCGCCTTGGTGTAAGGGACCGCTCCTTAGCAGCCTCTGCTCCCGCACACCTGGGCCCTCCTGCCCACGTCCCTGTTCCTCGGTTCCCCGCGCTGGGACGCCCTTACCAGCACCTCCCCCAAAACACCCTCTCAGGACCCCAACCCCCATCCCACACTCTATCCCATACTCCTACCTCATCCGGGTAAATATCCCTCCCCAAGGCCCAGCCTCACTCCCGCATCCGTGCAATCCCTCTTCGGTCCCCGAGTCCGCGCACCGCGCACCCCTCGGTACCCCACGGGCCCTGTGTATCCCCCCCACGCCTCTCACCCCAGTCTGCCAGACTCCTTCCCACACCCCTCACACCCAGACCCCTCACCGCCCCCTCACTTTCCCACCCCCTGACACCCCGTGCGCCCGGGGCCCCTCACACCTACCGCCAGAACTCCTCTGGAATCCCCTACACCCCAACCCTTCACCTCACTCCTCTGCCCAGGACCCCAGGCGCGCGCGTCCCCTACCACCCCCCCGACCGCCTCCCCCTCGCCCCGCACCCCTCTCCCCCCGGGCTGGCGGGCAGAGCCCGCGGCGGCGGCGGCGGCGGCGGAGGCCGGTCCCAGGGCCGGGACACACCCACCCGCCCGCCCTCCTTCTTTCCCTCGCTCCCTCCCTTCTTCCCTCCCTCTCTCCCGCCCTCCCGCCCTCGCTCCGCGTTTGCTCCTTCCCCCTCGCCCGCTCCCGCTTCCCGCGGCGCCCGGCCTCCCCCTTCTCCTCCCGGTGCGCGGCTCTCCCGGGCGCGGCTCCGGGGTTCATGGTGACGAGGCGGCGGCCGCTCCAGCCCAGCGGCGGCGGCGGGAGCTGGGGCACCGGCGCGGGCCGCCTCTCCCAGAGCGCGGGGCCGAGCGGCGGGCGCGCCCAGGCGGCCGCGGCGGCGAGCGCTCCCCCGGCCCGCGGCCCCGCTCGCCCACCGCGCCGCGCCCCCGCGCGCCTGGCAGGCGGGGGGCCGGGCCGGTGGGCGGCCGCCGCGCCGCGCCCCCATGGACGGCCCAGCCATCATCACCCAGGTGACCAACCCCAAGGAAGACGAGGGCCGGGCGCGGGGCGCCAGCGAGAAAGGTGAGGAGGGGCGCTGGCAGCTGCGGATCGGGGGCGTGTGCACAACCCGCACCGCCCGAGTTTGCTGTCCGGCGCTCGCTGTCCGGCGCTGGCACGGCCTGGGGAGGGGGGTGCGAGGGTGCGGGGTGCGCCCTCAGGGGAGGCTGTGAGTGTGCGTGTGCCGGCGGAGATAGGCCGAGCGTGCCTGCGCCGGCGGAGAGCGTGTGAGGTGGTGTGTGCATCTCAGCAGGAGGTTGTGAGTGCGGCGTGACCGCGGTGGCGGCGAGTTTGTTTGCACTCACGCCGACAGAGAAGTTGTGCGCGAGTGTGTTCCTGGCCGACTGTGAGTGCGTGTGCCCTGGTAGGTTTTGTGTGTGCAGGTTGTAAGGGTGTGTGTGCTCGAGACAGAGGTTGTGAGTGTGTGGATGTGCCTGATGGATTACGAGTGCGTGTGCACTAATTTGTGTATGCACACTCCACCTGAGAGATTGTAAGGATGGGTGTGAGTGCATGTTTTCCTAACGGGCTGTGAGTTTGTGTATGTATCTTATGTAGAGGTTTGTATGTACTTAGGTTATGGTGTGTGTGAGAGAGAGCAGCAGAGATAGAGACACCTTTCCCTGCATGAGCATGAGCCTGCAGAGATGTTGTATGTATGTTCACCACTCCTGATGGAGTTAGTGTGATTGTGTTCCTACACTATGTTGTGTCTGTGCACTGGGAGGGTGTATGTGTGTGTGTGTGCACTCACACACTTGAAGGCTGTGTGTGCAGATGAGTGTGCCTGCCTGACCATATGTGTCCACCAGAGAGTGAGCCTGGGTGTGTTTAGTTGGTTGTGCTGGTTGGGGGTGGGTGCGGGAAGTGCTAAACCATCCTCCCTTCTCTGCTCTTTGCAGTCTCGGTGAGCCAGCAAGTTAGGAGCACCTGCAAGGCCTGGCTCTCTGAACTCATTTAGGGCCCAGCTCTAACAGGCACTCAGGGAGCCCTTAGGTTGCCAGATGTGTCTTTTCCCAGCACTGTGCTGCAGCACCTGGTTTGATTTGGGCACATTTTGGTCCCGTCACCCTCTTCTGTTTCCTTCTTTCTTTTTTTCTTTTTGTCTTTGCCCCTCTCTGAGACTTGCTGTCCCCCTCTCTCACATGCCCTGATTACTGTTTCTCTAATGAGCTGTCCTGAGGCTTGGACAGACTGTTCTGAAAGGCCAAGGAATTTGGCTAGTTTTGTTCCGGTGACAAAAGTTTGTCTCACTTTCTTACTTCTATGCCCCTGGATACACCTTACTTCAGACACCTGGATGGAGGTCAGGAGCAGCCCACCAGGATTCCTCCCCTCTGCAAGCCTGGCCTGGCCACAGCTGACTTTGGGAAAGAGATTTCTTTCCATGTGTTATCACCCTTGCTGTGCCAGTGGGGTGAAGTGTGTAGCCCTTCTGAGGAACTTGGGTTGGGTGGGGGAAAACTCCACTGCCTCTCCCCAAGCAGGGACCGCTGGGCAAGCCCACCAGGAAAATGTAAGAAACAACCAGAGGTACCCTCAGATTCGGAATTTGTCAACCCATTTGCACTTTTGAAGACTGTAAGCGTTCTTTCTGCACACTTGTTTTCTTTCATGTAAAATGAGAATTCAAACTCCCCCAGGGATTTTTCTGTGCCTTAGAAACTGGCTAAAAAAATTCTACAAGAGAATGCTTTAGGTGAACCTCCATGCCAACCCAGGGGGGGGGGGAGGGGTGTCCAAACAGGCAGCATCTCAGGGTTCTGGTCTTCCTGCCCTAAGGACTGTCAGTTCTTGGGGCTCTGGCCTGTAGGCTCTGGGCTGGGTGTGTCCCCTGGGAGGGTTTAGTAAAAGGCATCCAGGAGGTTTGATGCCTGTGCTCCTCACTCACTGTGGATTGAGTACTTTGTGTGATGCTTTGCCAGAGAAAGGATCCACAGCTCTGTGAGGGGAGGTGTGGCATAAAGCAAGGACATATTTGTCAGTGCCTCAGCCCTCCTGCTGTCCCACACCTGACTCCAGGAGCAGAAGCCTCCCCAATTTTCTCTTTTCCTCTAACTGCTAGGCTTTTTAAAATAGTCAATCTATCCAAAATCCAAACCATGTCCAAATACTCAGGATGGTGCATGTTCTAGTCTACTTATTTACATTGCTTTCACCCCAGTCTTTCATCATCTTTAACAGCTCATTTTGTTTGTTTTCCAGTGTCAGACTGGTTGATTGTTAACTGATTAGAGGAATTCTTTACCCCCTTGCTCTGGGGTGGGGTAGCTAGCTAATAGCTTCTTTTTGCTGAAGCATTACAATCCTACTCAATTTAGTTTTTTACTTTAAAAAATGGAAACAATTTTGGTTAACTACAGTGTGGCAGTAAACTTTGGAGCCACACTTTGGAACAGCTTCTTGAGATTCTTAAACCACTAAACTGGTTTAGCGATGCTTCTAACTTAAGCATGTTGATGTATTTAGATAGGCACAATATATTTTACATAACTTTAATGTCAGGTAAACACTTAATTGTTTTGTTTTTAAATATGGGGCCTAGAATGTAAGTTTCTGTGGCAAGAAAGAAACTATTGGTTTTAAAAGTTTACTTTCATTACTTATTCTGTAAAACAGGAATAATAATGACTGCCTCTTGAGTTTGATATGAGGGTTAAATAAAATGATATATGTTAAGGACTCTGCCTGGTTCACCAGTGTGGCACCATTTCATAAGCCTTTCTTTGGGTATAGATTTGCAAAAGAAGTGCTAAGCATGGGCTGTAGTGTTTTGCACAAATTGAATTACTTCTTGACACATTGCTATGTGGTGGTGCAGCACTCAGAGATAACTGTCACGATTGTCACCGTCAGCCTGGCCTGGCATGGAAGATTTATTTCTTAGTTGTGTTTGATGTGATTGATAATGTAAGGAGGCAGAGACAGATTTCCCCAATGAGTTTAATTCAGTCTGCTTTGCTATCTGGAAATTGATCCTTACAAATCAATAAGAAAAAGTCAAACAATGCAATAAAGTGTTGTCAAGGGATATAAACAAGAAAGTCATACAAGAGGAAATCCGAATGTCCAATAAACGTATGAAGGGATGCACCACTTCATATGAAACATTTTCATGCCTCAGCTTGGTTAAACATTTAAATGACTGACAACATCCAAAGTAAATAAAAGTTTTAGGAATTGGATACTCTTAAAGATTTTTGTGAGAGAATAAGATGAGTATAAACCTTTTCGAGAGTAATTTAGTACTGAATCATTTGGCTACAAGTAACAGAAAACCAGACTTATACTGCAGCTTCTACCGGTATAGTTCATTCCTTTCACATAACACGCAGTCTGGAGGTAGGCTACTGCTGGCTTTGATCCAGCAATTCACTGGTCAGGGCTGACATCATCGTGATTCTCTTGGCTTTCCTTCATGTTGTAACAGGGCTGCCACCCCTCCAAACACCACAGCCACCTTCAGGGCAGGAAAATGGGCCAGTGCCAGTCATGGCTATCCCTTTTACCTGGAAAGCAAAAACATTCCTAGGGAGCACTTAGCATACCTCTGCTGATGTTTAATTGGCTAGAACTGGGTCACATGGCCAACCCTAGCTGTAAGCAAAGTAAGTTTCCAGCTATTTTAGCCTTTGCTGTGGGAGGAAGAAAGGAGATGTTTGAAAATGGGTGGGAGCAGGTCCTGGTTCAGCCAATCAACAATGTCCACCATACCTTCCAAGCTCTAGTTCTACTTCTGGGTTTCTTTCCTAGGGAAATACCCTCATATATGTTCACAGAAACATGTACAGGATTTTCACTGATGACTACATTGCTTGCAATAGCAAAAGTTGGAACCTTCTTAAGTGTCAACAGGCAAACAGTTAGACTAGGGTACATCAATACCACAGACTACTTGTAAGGCAGCTGAAAAGAAGGAGTTAAATCAGATCTAAATACACTGACATGTAAATTTTCAAGACATTTTAAAGGGGGGGGGGGAGGAATTTGAAAAACAGTATAAATAGTATGATCCTATCTTTGTAAACACACACACACACACACACACACAACTGTACATATGTCTAGAAATACACACACAAAAATCTAGAAAGAAATACTTTAAACTGACAGCAATGTTTTTCTCTGGGGAAAAGACTGGGATGGGAAGTGAGGGAACTTTGCCTTTTTGTTTAAATATTGATGACAATGGACTCATGTTTTACAGATGAATTTTTAAAAACTAAAATAGAAAAGAAATTCCTCATAGCTGTTTGGAGGGAAATAAATAATTTAAGGAAATTGCATAATGAAACCCAAAAAAACCCTCAATTAATATGCAGTATTAGCAAGAACATATCCACTCTATCTAAACAGTTATTTTGTAAGCTAATACATGTCCCTGAATGAGATTTCTGTAGGCAGGTTTGTTTTGGCAAATATTTTTGGCCCAAGGTGCTAGGTAGGTTTCTCCCAAATATTTGTAGCACTTAAGCTTAACCTTTGGCTGCTAACAAAATTACAGCAAGGAGAAAACTCTTTAGATGCCAGAAAAGATCTGAAGTAGCTTCAGTTTGATTAAAGTTTTAAAATTAAACTTTTCATTTAGAGATGACTATAGATTTACTTATAGTTGTTAAGAAACCACACAGAGATCCCCTATCTCCTCAACCCACTTCCCCCCAATGTTAACATCTTGCAAAACTGTAGTACAGATCAGGATGTCAGCATTGGTGTAATCATTATACAGAAAAATTCCATTACCTGGAAGGTTCCTCATGGTGCCACACCTACTTCTCTTCTATCCTTACCCACTCCGTAGCCCATTGGCAACCACTAGTCTGTTCTTCATTTCTAAAACTTTGTCATTTTAGAAATATACATGCATGTAATCAAACAATAGTGATCTTTTGGAATTGACTTTTTTCACTCAGGCGGTTATTGCATTAATAGTTTGTTCTTTTTTATTGCTAAGTAGTATTCTGTGATATAGATATACCACATCATGCATTCACTCTTTGAAGAACATCTGGGTTGTTTCTGGGTTTTGGCTATTAGGAATAATGCTGCTATAAACATTAGTGTACAGGTTCTGTAAACACAAGTCTTTATTTCTCTGGGATAAATACCCAGACACACAATTACTGGGTCATATGATAGTTGTATATTTATTTTTTTAAGAAATTGCCAAAGTGTTTTTCAGAGTAAATGTACTATTTTACATTCTCACCAACATTGTGTGAGTCATCAGTATCTCTGTATCCTCACCAGCATTCAATGTTCACTCTTTTTATATTAGTCATTCTGCTAAGTGTATAGTAGTGTCTCATGGTTTTAATTTGCATTTCCCTGAAGGCTAATCATATTGAATATCTTGTTATGTACAGGATCTTTGGTGCGGTGTCTCTTTGTATCTTTTGCTTATGTTTTGGATTTTTTTTTTTTTACTGTTGAGTTTTGAGAATTCTTTACATATTCTAGATATTAGTCCTTTGTCAGGTAAGTAAGTAGTTTGCAAATATTTTCTCCTTGTCTGTAGCTTGTCTTTTTATTCTTCCAACAGGGGCCTTTGTAGAGAAAAAGTTTTTAATTTTGATGTGCAGTATATCAGTTTTTTCTTTTATCAATTGTGCTTTTGATGTCAGGTCTAAGAACTTTTTATCTAGCACTAGATCTCAAGGCTTTTTTCTTACTCTTTTTTAAAAAGTTTTGTAGTTATACATGTTACATTTAAGACCATGATCTATTCTGTGTTCATTTTTTAAAAAATTTTTTTTTTCTTTATTGATTTTGAGAGAGAGAGAAAGGGACAGAAACATCGGTTGGCTGCCTCCTTCATGCCCCTCCACCGGGGATTTGGTCCACAACCTGGGCATGTGCCCTGACCAGGAATCGAACCGGTGACCTCTTCGTGCATGGGTCTATGCTCAACCACTGAGCCACACCGGCGGGGCCTGAGTTCATTTATTTATAAGGGAGAGACTTAGGTTCAGTTTTTTTCCTGTGGGTTCTTTCTAATCATTTCAGACACGTTGTTGGAAAGGTTGTCCTTCCTCTTTTGAATTTCTTTTGCATTTCTATCAAAAATCAATTCAGCATGTTTGCACAGGTTTCTTTCTGGGTTCTTTATTTTGTTTCACTGATCTGTATGTCTTTCCTTCTGCTTATACCACACGGTCTTGATTACTGTGGCTAAACAGTTAAGTCTTGAAATAGGACAGACTGATTCCTCCAACTTTTGTTCTTTTTTAAAATTGTTTTAGCTGTTCTATTATTGTCTTTCATATAAATGTTACAATAATCTTGTCTATATCTACAAAAATCTTGCTGAAATTTTGGTAAGAATTGAATTAAACTTGAATATCAATTTCAGGAGAATTGACATCTTTACTATGTTGAATCTTCGATCCATTAATGCAGTATGTCTCTCCATTTATTTAGATATTCTTTGAGTCTTTCGTCAGAGTTATATAGTGTTTAGCATACAAAGTCGGTTACTGTTTTGTTAGATTTTCATCTAAGTGTTTATATTTTTAAGTAATTTTATTATATTTTTAATTTTGGTCTTTAAACCTGTTCAGTATATAAAACTAGTATAGTATAGTATAGTATAGTATAGTATAGTATAGTATAGTATAGTATAGTATAGTACAGCTAGTATATGGAAATACAATAGATTTTTGTATGTTTTTCTTGTATCCTTTGACCTTGCTGAGCTCACTTTTTAGGTAAAAAGCTTTGTAGACTTCATGGAAATTTTTACATAGATAAACATGCCATCAAGTAAGAACACTTCTATTTCTTCATTTCTGATTTGTATGCCTTATCTTTCTTTTCCTTGCTTTATTGCATTGACTAGAACTTCTAGAAGTATATTGAATAAGAATGGTGAGAATGGATGTCTGTGTCTTGCTCCCAATCAATCTTTTACCATTAAATATAATGTCAGATGTAGGTTTTTTGTAGATGTGTTTATCAGGTTGAAGAAGTTCCCCTCAATTCCAATTTTTCTGAGAGTTTTTATCAAGACTGGATGTTGAGCCCTGACTGGTTTGACTCAGCGGTTAGAGTGTCAACCTGTGGACCAAAGGGTTGTGGGCTTGATTCTCGGTCAAGAGCGTGTACCTGGGTTTCAGATTCGATCCCCAACAAGTTGATGTTGTACGGGAGGCAACCGATTGATGTGTCTCTCTCTCCCATCAATGTTTCTCTCTCCCTTCCTCCCACCCTTCCTTTCACTCTCTAAAAATTCAATAAAAATCGATTTTAAAAAAATGGATGTTGAATTTTGTCATATGCTTTTTCTGCATCAGTTGATATGATCATGTGAGTTTTCGTCTTTAGTCTGTAATATGGTAGATTACATTGATGGATTTTTGAATATTGAACCAGACGTGCATCCCTAGAATAAGCCGCATGGTGTATTATGTAATTATTTTATATATTGTTGAATTCTATTTGCTAATATTTTGTTATGTGTTTTTATATCTGCATTCATGAGTGATATTGCTCTCTAGATTTTTGTTGTTTTGTTTTGTCTTTATCTGGTTTAGTATCAGCTTCATAAAATAAATCGGAAAGTCTTCTCTCTTCTGTTTTCTGGATGAGATTATGTAGAATTGGTGTTAATTCTTTAATGAAATCATCTGGGCCTGGAGACATCTATTTGGGAGAGTTTTTTAAACTACAAATTCAATTTCCTTAATAGTTAAGAGAGCTGTTCAAAGTATCTCTTTCAGGTTGGGTAAGTTGTTATAGTTTTTGAGATTTTATCCATTTCATCTAAGTTGTCAAATCTGTGTGTATAAGATGCCTATGGGGTCTGAAGTGATAATCCCCTGTTTTATTCCTGACACTGTTCATTTGTGTCTTCCATCTTATTTTTTGTCAGTCTTGTTAGAGGTTCCTCAATTTTCTTGATCTTTCTAAAGAACCAGCTCTATGTTTCATTGATTCTTCTCTATTGCTTTTATGTTTTCAACTTCATTGATCTGTGTTCTTTAATTATTTCCTTCCCTCCGCTTGATTTGGGTTTATTTTGCTCTTTTTCTAGGTTCTTGGAGGGGAGCTTGGATTATTGATTTGAGACTTTTCCTCTTTCTTCATGTAGTGCTATAATTTTTCTCTTAGTAATGTCCAACAAATTTTGCTGTGTTATATTTTCTTTTTTATTCAGTTCATTGTATTTTTTTAATAGACTTCAATTTTTAGAGCAGTTTTAGGTTCACAGCAAAATTGAGCAGAAAGTAAAGAAATTCCCGTATAATGTTGACCCCACATACCCAGCCTCCCCCCACTATTAATACTATTCATATCCTGCACCACATTGTGATATTTATTATGATCAATGAACCTACATTGACACATCATTATCACCCAAAGTGCACAGTTTACATAAGGGTTCACTCTTGGTGTTATACGTTCTGTTTTGACAAATGTGTAATGACGTATATCCATCATTATAGTATCATAGAGAATAATAGTTTCACTGTCCTAAAAATCCTCTGCCTTCTGCTTATTCATTCCTCCCTCCCTCCACCAACCCCTGGCAACCCCTGATCTTTTTAACTGACTCCATAGTTTTGCCTTTTCCAGAATGTTATACACTTGGAATTATAAAGTATGTAGCCATTTCAGATTGGCTTTTTTTACTTACTAATATGCATTTAAGTTTCCTCTATGTCTTTTCATGGCTTACTAGCTCATTTCTTTTTAGTGCTGAATAATATTCCATTGTCTGGATGCACCACCGTTTGTCCATTCACTTTCTGAAGGACATATTTTTTGCTTTCAAGTTTTAGCAATTATGAATCATCTGTATACCTAAACTTTCAACTCATTTGGGTGAAAACCAAGGAGCACCACTGCTGCATCGTATGGCAAGAATATTTTTAGTTTTGTAAGAAATTACCAAACTGTCTTCCAGAGTGACATTACCATCTTTAGTTTTCAGAAAGTTAGTTATGATATATTTTGGCATGGATTTCTTTGTGTTTATCCTGTTTATGACTCACTCGGCTTTTTGAATTTGTAGGGTTATCTCTCTTGCCAAATTTGGGAAGTTTTCAGCCATTATTTCCTAAAATACCTTTTAAGTGCTTCCTTTTCTCTTCTCCTTCTGGGACTCTGAGGACACAAATATTAGGTCCTTTGTTATAGCCCCACAAGTTTAGCAATACTAACTTTTATTTTTATTTATTTATTTATTTTATTTTTTAAATCCTCACCTGAGGATATTTTTCCATTTATCTTCAGATAGAGTAGGAGTGAGGGAGAGAGAGAAAAACATCAATGTGAAAGAGACACATCAACTGGTGCCTCCCACACGACCCGGACCAGGGCCAGGGACAAACCGCAACCGAGATACATGCCCTTGACCAGAAATGAACCTGCAACTCATTGATCTGCGGGCTAATGCTCCAACCTCTGAGCCAAACTATCCAGGGCAATACTAACTTTTTTCCTCTCCCTTGGCCAGTTTGGCTAAGCGGTTAGAGCGTCGGCCTGCGGACCAGAGAGTCCTGTGTTCGGTTCCCAGGTATGTGCTCTTGATCAGGAATCAAACCCTCGACCCTTTGGTGTGCAAGCCAACACTCTGACCACTGAGCCACATCAGCCAAGACTAGACTCTTTTTTCTTGTCTTTTGGTTATAAGGAGTAGGCTTTTGAGGGGATTCTTTTTGTCTGCAACTATTGGTTTTTCTCTATACCCAGTCTTTTCAGCTCTAATTCTGGGCTATATGAATTAGAAAGAAAACCCAGGATTCCAACCACCATGTTGTTTCAGATCTCAAAGTCCTGAGCTAGTCTACCTTCTTCTCTCCACCTTTCAGAATCTCTTTATGTGTGCTTTATAAACACTGTTTTAGTTGTACTTAGTGGGAAGAATAGGAATACTCCATCTTCCCGGAAGCAGAGGTCCCCTGATTGATTTTTAGACCTTTCTAATGTGAGTATTTAAGGAAGACTGAAGTTGGAAAGTTGTAATTTTAAAGGTTCATTTCAATATTATACTAATGACCTATGTAAAAGACAAATTGAGTTCGTGCTGAATCCTGATGTTCCCCTAAAAAGAGAAATGATGAATGAATTCGGTGTGGAATCATGTAGATCAGTAGGGCAACAGTGATATTTGTTGTTTAATCAGTCTTAAAACAATGCATTCGTAAGTTTTGGTCTTAACACCAATATTTTACATCAGAGGTCATGATATCCTGATTTAAATGTATTTTTATCTAATATTCTGTTTGGCAAGCGTCTTTAAACCCGTATCTTATCTTTCATTTTATTGCTCAATAAAGTGAGTAGAAATGTCTTCATGGGGCAAGCACAAAGGAACTTATCTTTGGATTCAGCACTCCTGACCACTAGACAGGGTTCCCTGGCCAGTGGCTGGAAAAGACTGGTTCCAGTCTGGGCTGGACATGGTTCTGAGGGCTTCAGAAGCTTATCCCACTCTGTACTTGCCTGGAGTGTCCCTGGTTGGAGAGGAACCCCATTTGAAATAGCAAGACTGAGTTTTCAAGAGGGACCACACAGCTTTCAGTTGAATTCTGAGGTATTTGTTTATTTATCTTTCTTCAAATTTTATTGAGATATAATTGACATAACTGCACTGTTTAAGATTTACATCATAGTGACTTGAAATATGTGTATATTGTGAAATGATTACCACGGTAAGTTTAGTTAACACCCATCACTTCATATAGTTACAAAAAAATGTTTTCCTTTATGATGAGAACTTTCAAGATTTACTCTCTTAGCAACTTTTAAATATACCATACAGTATTGTTAACTATGGTCATCCTGTTATATATTACATCACCAATACTTATTTATCTTATAACTGGAAATTTGTACCTTATGACCACCTCCACCCAATTCCCCCACTTCCCATCTCCTGCCTCTGGCAGCCACAAATCTGGTCTCTTTTCCTGCGTATTTGGGTTTTTTTTTAGATTTCCCATATAAATAAGATAGTACATTATTTGTCCTTCTCTGACTGACTTGTTTGATTTAGCATAATACCCTCCAGGTCCATTCATGTTGTTACAAATGGCAGGATTTCCTTCTTTTTTTATGGCTGAATAATATTCCTTTTACACACACACACCCCCCCCCATATCTTTTTTATTCATTCAACCATTGATGGACACTTAGGTTGTTTCCATGTTTTGGCTATTGTAAATAATGTTGTAATGAACATGGGGGTGCAGATATCTCTTCAAGATAATGATTTAATTTCCTTTGGATATATACCCAAAAGTGAAGTAAATGACTTTTTCTCTTAATTATGTTGGAGTGGGGAGCATATTCACTGGGTCCTTTCAGCCAGGAACTGGCAGAGATCAGGAAACACTCTGGCCACAAATGATTCTAGATTTAAATATACCTTTTTTTTCCTCACTTGCTTTGACAGTAGTGTATGATGCCAAGGTCAGCAGCATATCGCTACTAAAAAAAAAAAAAAGGAATGGAAGGATTCTGTTGGGTAATGTTGAAAGTAATATATACCCTAGAACTTACTTTCCAGATCTTAAATCTTAGTTTACCAGACATTTAAAGTTCAGTATATTTAATGACCTTTCTTTTAAATATCTACTTTCTTTAAATAGTTTTCTTTCCTTTAATTTTTTAACATACATTTTCCTTTTTTAAAAAAATGAGAATGCGTGTTCAGTGCTTTATCTAAAATAAAATTAAGCATATACTTGCCTTTATGACTTTGAAATAACATCACATAATGGAGCAAAGACTTAGGAACTGCTTGTAGCAACTGGGTAGGGATGTGGACAGTTTTATATTTGGGATCAGGGCTGAAAACACTGGAGGCATAGTTTTCTGAAACCAGGGCCTAATAAACGGTGGTCTTTATGGATGCTAAGGATTATGTAATCACCTAAGTAATAGCTCATTTTGATTCTGAGTAGCTGCTTCAAGATAAAAACTGAAAGATTCCTTTGTAATTGTAATTTGTGTTAAGGCATTTGCCAAAATGTTTTAAAATCCTGGTACTTAAAGCACTCTAAAACCTGAAGAGAGCTGGCTTAACATTTGATGACTAATACTATTCTTACCTTTCAAAATTAGTATTTAACCTAAGCTTTCAGTGTTTCAGGGTATCTTGAAAAACAAACCGCTCCACCTTGTCAACATGGCTTGAATAAATGTAGCCTTTTAGTACCAGAGAGAAGTCAGAATTCCAATAAGAATTCTACTGTACTTCAAATTGTATATAATGTCCTCTTCTGCATTCTGATCAAGATTTAGCTCTCATGCTTAGCATATCATAAATTCATTCTAAGTACTTGGCTCACTCATGTTCAGGTCAGAAACCACTGACTTGAGTTCCACAGACTTCAGTCAGAGCCATATTTTCCCCTTTTTGAGGAAATGGCTAAACACATTCATTTTTGTTTTGGTTAGAACAAATACATTTCATAGCAGTCATCCAACAAATGTATCATTTGCATAGCTATTAACTCTGTCAAGTGTATAAGCACTTACTGGTGAGCATTAATTTTTCTACTCTACAGCAAACCTTGATTCACTACCATAGGCCTGACTTTCTCCTTGAACTTTCAGTTTTTTATTCAGGTAAATTCAGATACAATAAAAATCATTCTTTTAGGTGTTACCCAAGGTTACAAACTTCTGTGTGTTTTGACAAACATACAGCACAATCAAGGCAGAGAATATGACCTGTCCCCCTTTGCAGTTACCTCCCTCCACACTTGGCCCCCAACAACGACTGACTGTTCTTTTCTCTATCATTTTCTGCCTTTTACAGAATGTCAAGTGAATGGAATCATGCAATTAAACCTTTTGAGTTTGGTTCTTTCACTTAGTATAATGCTTTTAAAATTCATCCAGGTGGTTATATGTATCAGCAGTTTGTTGCTATTACTGAGTAGTATTCAACTGTAGGGATGTACTTATAGTTTGCAAGTGTATGTCTGACTTCATAAAAAAACTGCAAATTGTTTTCCAAAGTGGAAGTACCATCTTGTATTTCCAGTACTTGTCACTGTCAATTTTTTTTTTCCTATTTATCTTCAGGGAGGGAAGGGGGGAGAGAGAGAGAGAGAAAGAAACGTTGACTGGTTGTCTTCCACATGACCCCAACGAGGGCCGGGGACGAACCACAACCAAGGTATGTGCCCTTGACCAGAATTGAACCAGAGACTCATTGGTCGGCGGGCCGGTGCGCTAACCACCTAGCAACCAGCCAGGGCTTATTTTAGCCATTCTAATGGGTATCTGGTGGTTATCTTATCATGGTTTTTATTTGTATTTTCCTAAGAACTGAGAGTGCTGAGATTCTTTTTCATGTTGTCTGGCATTTAAATTCTTTGGTGAAGTGTCTGTTCAAATTGTTGCCTATTTTTTAATTGGATTGTTTTATTTCTTATTATTGACTCTGAAGGTTCTTTATATATTCTCAATACCACTACTTTGTTGAATTTTTGCAAGTATTTTCTCGCAGTCTGTGGTTTGTCTTTTCATTCTCTTAGCAGTCTCTCCAATTTTTAAACTATTTTAAAGTGTACAATTCAATGGTTGTAAGTGCATTCATGTTGTGCAACTATCACCACCATCGCTCACCATTACTTTTTTCATTTTGTAAAATTGAAACTCTGTACCCATTAAATAATAACTCCCTGTTCCCCCAACTCCCCAGCCCCTGGCAACTACTATTCTTTCTCTCTCTGATTTTGACCACCTTAGGTATCTCATATAAGCAGACTCACACAGTATTTGTCTTTTTACCGTTGGCTTATTTCACGTAGTATAATACCCTCAAGATTAATCAATGAAACATATGTCAACATTTCTTTCCTTTTTAAGGCTGAATAATATTATATTTGTTTTGTTTGTGTATACATACACACACACACACACACACACACACAATACATATGTATTGTACAAGTCACATATTTTTTTATAAAATACACCACTATTTGTGTATTTGTTCCTCCTCCAGTGGGCACTTGGGTTGCTTCTATGTGTTAGCCATTGTGAGGAATCTGTGAACATGGAAGTACAAATAATGTTTGAGTCCCTACTTTCAGTTCTTTTGGGTAGACACCCAGGGGTGGAATTGCTACATCATATGGTAGCTCTGTGTTTAACTTTTTGAAGAACAGCCATACTGTGTTCCACAACTGTTGCATCATTTTATTTCCCATCAAGTACACAAGGATTCCAGTTTTTCCACATCCTCACCAATACTTGTTATTTTCTGTCTTTTGATAGTAACTATCCTGATGGGTGTGAGATG
The DNA here is from genome assembly GCF_014108415.1 of Molossus molossus. Classification (NCBI taxonomy): domain Eukaryota; kingdom Metazoa; phylum Chordata; class Mammalia; order Chiroptera; family Molossidae; genus Molossus; species Molossus molossus. The sequence goes on from NW_023425353.1 coordinate 56,474,942, forward strand.
CTAAAGATGTGTTTTGAAGAGCAGAATTTGAGGTTTACTTATTTGCATATGGATGTTCAATTGTGTCCACATCAACTATTGAAAAGACCAATTTTTTCTCTATTGTATTGCCTTTGAACCTGTGGGTCTATTCTGGACGTATTCTCTCCTTAAATTTTGATCAGCCTCCTTAATGCGAAGCAGTGTTAAGCTTAATATAGTACCAGTCCTCCCTCAGAACTAAATTTTGGGTCATGATTTAAGTAGAAGAGAAGATCAAGACATTTTACAGTCTGGCAGGGCAGAATTACTTTGCATTTTACATTGGTGGTGGGGCTCAGAAGGGTAAAACGTATGACTTTCTCTACTCTTTTTCTTTTTTTTAAGGAACTTACCCAAACATATTTTGTACAGTATGTTTTTATTCCGATTTAAAATTGGGGCTGAAAATTTCTTCTAATCTTGTATAGCCTTCTGCAGAAAGCTAATACAAAAGTACAAGATAAAATAAATAAGCATTTGAATTTAAAATATAATCTCCCATAGTTATACAACAGTATAAAAATAGTGACTATCTTGATGGAGGCTAAGTGAACAAAGGAATAGAATATCACTAGAACAGAAATAAGTGTGCTGAAGTCCCAGCTCATCAGGAGGGCCTGGGCTCTGGAGGGTGTGGGGACATCTTTCAGGCTATCCACAAATGTCTATAGAATAAAAGGAAGTGCTTGTACTACCTGAAACTGTAGGGAAGAGCCAGGCTCATTCACCTGAGTTCTTTTGCCACCAGTTAAATAAACCAGGTGTCACTTCTCTGAGAATGAAATCCTCATCCAGGAAGTGTCACCCAGTTTCTATAGAGATCAGAATTCTGTTTGCCACTAATATTAAGATGTCACTTAGAAAATAATGTAGAGATGATCAGAGTCTCAGAGATGGGAAAGACTGGGCAAATAGCTAACATTCTTTTCTATATTCCTATCTCCCATCTGGGCTCTCATTTCAGTTCTTCCTTGGTGAGGCTGTTGGATGTTAATTTCTAAAGCACAGCTCTGATCATGCTGCTGCCTGATCAAGCTGTCCCTCAATGGTTGCCCATTGGCACCAAGATAAAAACCTGACATTTCACAGCCTGTAGCCCTTCACGTACTGATCCTAGACTACCTTTGCAGCCTCTTCTCCAGGGATCTCGGTTCCCACTGTAATGAACTACTTGCTGTGCCCAGACATGCTGTGCCTTTTCACTCCACTGTGCATACTGGTTTCTCTTACTGGGATGACTTTTCCGTTATGTGCCTGATGGATTCTCTGTCATCCTCTGAGATCCAGTTCAAAGGCCACCTTCTCTCGACACCTTCCTGCACTGCCTGAGCATGATACGGTAAATAGAGTATAGTGTTCCTGGGCGCAGGCTTGAGTTTGAATTCCAACTCCATCACTTATAAGTTGTGTGAACTTTGACAAGTTACTTAATCTCTTTGAGCCTTGATTTTATAGGAGTAAATACCTCAGAAAATTATGAGGAGTAAATATAATATTTATGTATTATATAAGTACTTAATAAATATGTGTTTTTATTATCTCCAGTTCATTTATTCAGTAAACATTTATTGAGCACCCACTTTGTGCTCTTCACCTGTACCAGGTGCTTGGGATGCACAGATGAATGAGACCTGGCCATGTATTTGAGGTAGTCAGTGACAATCCTTTAAGGAGAAGGTATACAGCCCTGGCCAGTTTGGCTCTGCGGTTAGAGTATTGGCTCCTAGACCGATGAATCGTAGGTTCGATTCTGGTCAAGGGTGCGTACCTTGGTTGCGGTTCATCCCCAGCCCTGGCCAGGGTCTTGCGGGAGGCAACCATTTGATCATCAATGTTTCTCTCTCTCTCTCCTCTCTCTCCCTCCCACTCTATCTGAACAAAATGGAAAAATATCCGTGGGTGAGGATTAAAAAAAGAAGAAGGTATACAGAGTGCCATGGAGGCTACTGTTTATTTTGTCACTACTATCGCCAAGCACTTTACATGTATATCTCATTTCATCCTCCAACAACCTTAAGTCGTAGGTATAATTCCCATTTTACATCTGTGAACACTGACTCTCAGAGAGGTTAGGTAACTTGCCCAGGCAATACAGGTATACCTATCAAATAGTATGGGCAACAGTTAAACCTAGTCTGTCTGGCTCTGTTAAAAGGAAACTTAGGAACTATTTGGAGAATATTAGAAGCTCTTTGAAATTTATATCTTGACAGGTACAACCATTTTTCTTCCCCAAAGATGCTTTTTTCTACTTCTGTCAGAGGCAGCATATTTAACAGGATAAATTCTAGGGTTTACCCAAGTTGACAGGTCACATTTTCTTACAATTCATGTTCTGTTGTTTATATAACAAATTCTGTTTCCTCCAGCCTTGCTATTAGCTCTCCAGCCTCTTCCCTATTCACTTGTATATTCTAAGTAGTAAAAAGGAGAGAACAGAAAGTTGATAGTAAAGGTTAAGAATCCAGTAGCTTTTATCTCTCAAATTCTGGAAGAAGTGATAGTCTTCACTCATCACTTATTATGTCTAGGTATGTAACTAAATAAAAATAGAGTTTTAAGATGTTTTTAGTTTTCCACAGCCAACTCCTGTGGAAGGTAAATGTTCTCAGCGTATACTCAGTGCTTCCCTAAAGTGAGATCCGTGGGACTCCCAGCCAAGAACGATGAACTGGAGCACCACGTTTCCTGATTGACCTTGATGGAGATCACTTCCGCCCAAGGGTTTAGGGGCAAAAAAACGGAAAGGCACTTCCAGTGCCTGTTGCCAAGGCGCTGGCCCAGTGGGCCTAAAGGAGCAACATTATTGGTATCATTCTCTTCCCTCTTCCTGGGGGTTGAGAGTTGGGGCTCAGCTACCCAGAAAGAGAGGGTTATCTTAACCTGCTTGGCCTACTGGATAACGACGAGATCATGGCCCCTATGTGACACCTGGTGCAACCTGAGGACCGCCAGGAAGCCAAGTGTAGAAGAACTTATGAGGCATAAAAAAGTGCACCAATATGTCCACCAGTTAATAAGTATCACAAGGGGTCATCATACCTCCAGCTACTGAAAAACGCAATCTTATCCAGCATGCAGAAATGACTGAAAAAAGCAATTAGGTCTGAAATTGAAGGAAACCCCAGAGCTAGTTAAGACCTGTGAGGACATTAGACTCTTTCAGAAGCAGGAGAAAGAAGATAAAAATGCTGAAAAAGTTGATTTTCATCAATTAAGAGAATTCTGTGACTGAGGTCTTTGAACTTCTGAATTCTCAGAACCCTTTTCTTGGACCCCTCAAGAGGAGTGGGGGCCACAGCACTTCAGGACAGAATGTGACGGACTACCAATGAACAGAATTGTGAGCCTTCCTCTGCTGTCACTCGTGGCAGGAGAATATCTTTTTCTCAGTCCCAGCCTTGATTCCCATGGATTGAAATGTGCTTCTCCCCGTGGTCTAGTTATGGTAGGAGTTGCTGGGACTGTCCACTGAGGGAACACTTGTTTGGGCCTTCTCGAACAGATTTTTGGACTCTTCACTGCCCTTTTATAGAGAATACTTGGAAAATCAAATTTATCAACCTGATGATTATTGGAGAGGTTTCCCTTGCTCCTGGAACCAACTACTACATTTGAACCAGGTGATCTAGAGGCCTTTTATAACATAATGTGGTGTCGCCCAAATACAACGTAACCTAAGGCAGGCATTGGATCATGAAACTGGAGATTAGGCTTTCTGTAGTGGAAATGAGGCGTTGACAGCTGAGTTTAAGTAACACTCTAAAGCATCGCGCACTGTACTGTATGTCAGTCTATTCAGAAACTCTTCCAGATACTACATTGACATATTTTAGTTGAAATATCTTTTTTGACTACAGACTAACATATATGAATACTTGCCTCTTTCTACCTGAGTTGCAACAAATGTTCTGAGGGCTTACTATAGTTCATCAAATAAATCCTACCTGCTGATGATTGAACTTAGAAGCATCAACATAACAGTACTAGGTGCTCATTTTCTAGGAACTACTAGAAAGAAAAGAAAACCAATTCTTATAGGCATATTTGATTCTCTTTAGGTATATGATCACTTAAGGAGCTGAGCTGAGATCTAGTTAAAAGAGACCTTAAAAAAACAAAATCCTAGGTTGCCCTGGCCGGTTTGGCTCAGCGGTTAGAGCATTGGCCTGCGGTCCGGAGAGACCTGGGTTCGGTTCCCACTAAGGGCATGTACCTTGGTTGCAGTTTGTCCCCTGCCCTGGTTGGGTCATGTGGGAGGCAGCCACTCGATGTGACCCTTTCACGTCGATGTTTCTCTCTCTCTCTCTCTCTTCCTCTCTCTTCCTCCTACTCTATCTGTGCAAAAAATGGAAAAATGTCCACGGGTGAGGATAAAAAACAAAAAAAAAACCTAGGTAAACAAATTGAGGCGTGTTTAAACAATGAAAAGGAATAAACTAGAGCCACGTCTATTAATATGGCTGAAATTTTAAAATGTAATGTTGAACAAAAAAACAAGTTCCTCAACACATACAGCAGGCTACCGTACACACAAAGTTTGAAAACTTGCAAAAACAGTTTCTATATAGTGTATGGATATATGCATATATTGTAAAACTATTTTTTTTTTTTTTATCCTCATCCGAGGACATTTTTCCATTTTTTGTACAGACAGAGTGGGAGGGAGAGAGAGGAAGAGAGAGAGAAGGAAACATCGATGTGAAAGGGACACATCGAGTGGCTGCCACCCGCACGACCAACCAGGGCCGGGGACAAACTGCAACCGAGGTACATGCCCTTAGCGGGAACTGAACCCGGGTCTCTCCGGACCGCAGGCGGACGCTCTAACCGCTGAGCCAAACCGGCCAGGGCAAACTATTAAAACATCCTTAGGAATGCTGAATAAGTTCATAATAGTGATTATTTCTGGAGAGGGAGTGGGATCAGGGAAGGGTACACAGGTGTTGTTTCTTTACTGTTTTGTTTTATTATGAACTATTTTCTTGAGACAGATACAGCAAAATACTAAGATATGCTAGATCTGAGTAATTGGGTAGCCCAATATATAGTTGTTTGTTATATTTATTCTCTGTACTTCTCTGTATGTTTAAATATGTCATCATTTAAAAGGTTAATCCTGGACTTTTGAGTATTTAAGTATATTTAAAAAAAATACTACCTTTTTTTGTCCGGCCGGTGTGGCTTAGTTAGGTTGAGCATCGACCCATGCACCAAGAGGTCGCCAGTTCAATTCCCAGTCAAGGCACATGCCCAGGTTGTGGGCCAAATCCCCAAGTGGGGGGCACTCAGGAGGCGGCCAATCGATGTTCTCTCTCATCAATGTTTCTGGCTCTCCCTCTCCCTTCCTCTCTAAAATTAATAAAGAAAAAAAATTTTTTTTAATTACCTTTTTTACATAGAGATGAATTCAAAAGAAGTGGTAAAAATGCAGTTACTGAATTTAGTTGGTTCTTTTCCCTCCAGGAAAGAGTTCAGGAAGGTATCCAAAAAACTTGGTCATTGAGCTTTCCAAAGGGGTGCAAGCGATCCTCAGAGCTAGCTCAGGCTTTGCCAGGTATGCGAGCTGGAGCCAGGTCACACCCTAGTCCTGTTATGTTTCTCTCAGGTGACCTTCCAAAGGGTGTCATGAGCACTTGGTCTAGAGCCAGGTTGGCTTTGTGTAGAGTTCTGGCCACAAAAGTCTATGTTGGTTTAAAATGTTCTGTTTACAAATGTGTAGTCAAATAGCCTGGGTGTCATCAAAGGAGTGATTTGCTTGACTTGCCAATTCCACTGTTATCGTGGGAATTCATTTTGGGAATAAAAGAACTGAAGTGTTCAGTCAAGTCCTTTATATTAAGCAAAGTAAAATCAATTGGAAAGAGAACAAAGAAATGTGTGAAATGCAAAATCGAGAGGAATCATCTTAAAAGATATCAATTGAAAAAGTGTTTGAAGACTTGTAGCATCCCTAGCACAGAGGCCCTCACGAAGACTTTGAACTGGTAGGATTTCTACTTGGACTTGAGCTCTGGTTTCAGTGGCCTGTGCTGCCTCTAGCACTGGATTTTTTTTTTTTTTTTGTCAGTGCAGGAATTTTTAAACTGGAGTCCACAGATCTCCAAGTGGTCCATGAATAGACTTCAGAGGTAGTCCATCTTAATTTTTATTGACCTCTAACTAAAATTTATCATTTTTCTCAGTTGTGGAGTTAACTGACAACAAACCACTGCAGTATTGTCAGTGTCTGTACCTTTATCAGTATGTCCAAAACAGATTGGTCTGTGATTTTCTTCTCTTTACATGTTCTTGTGAGCTTTTGGTGTCAAGGTTATGCTGACCTCAAACAATAAGTTGGAAAATTAAATTCTCTGGAAGAATTGGTGTCAAGTCGGTGTTATTTCTTTCTTAAATATTTAGTAGAATATATTGGTGAAGTCCTTTGAAGCCTGGAGGTTTTTTTGAGGAAGATTTTTGAATATAGATTTAATTTACTTAATAGAGGCAGGACTATTCAAATATTCTTTTGCTTCTCGAATAAGTTTTGACCAGTTTCTTTTTTTTTTTCAATCCTCACTCGAGGACATTTTTCCATTTATCCTCAGATAAAGTAGGAGGAACGGAGGGAAGGAGGGAGAGAGAGAGAGAAAGAAACATCAGCAAGAGGGAGACACATTGATTGGTTGCCTCCCGCATGATCCAGGCCAGGGCCAGGGCCAGGGCCAGGGCCAGGGACTGAACAGCAACTGAGGTATGTGCCCTTGACCAGAATCAAACCTATGACTCTGGTCCGCGGGCTGAAGCTCTAACCGCTGAGCCAAACCAGCCAGAGCATTTGCCAAGCTTCTTTTTCCTAGGAATTTGTCCATTTCATCTACGGTTTCAAAATAATGGGTGAAAGTTGTTCAAAATTCCTTCTTTTAAATAATTATAGAATCTGTAATGGTGTCCTCTTTTTCATTCTTGATTATTAGGTGAAATTTTGAAACATTAACAAAACTTAGGTTCTTAAGGGTTTAGGAGAATGACTATCATTGATAGGAGTTTAAGTTACCACAGTCTTTCTGGAAGACTGTTTCGCAGTATATATCAAACTTAAAAAGTAAGTATATTTTATCCAACAGCCCCTTTTAAAGAATTTTCCATAAATAAAAAATTTCAGAAATGCAAAAATATTCCACACAGCATTATCTATACAGCAAAAATAAAATAAAAGAACCCCCACCTGTGAAGAAATTAATAGGGGACAGGGAAGTAATTATGTTATGTATTTACATTCACTAGAATACCTTTTGTAGTTACGAAACAGATGATATTAACATAGAAGAGTGCTGGATATATTGGGAGATATTGCTGGTTACCAAAAGCAAGTCACAAAAGGGCAGGTGCAGTGTAACCTCCCCTGTGTTAAATACACACTTCTATATGTGAATGTGTACATAGAAAATAATTTGGAAGCATGGTCACAACATTTCTCACAGCAGCTAAGTATGAGGGATAAGATGTTGGGTAGTAGTAATTTCCTTTTTGCTCTTCCGCATTGTTTAAAATGTTTGAGTGAACATGTAACCTTTTAACGAATACAGCAAAACTTTCTAAAGAGCTTGACAGTAGCAAGAAGATGAGAGGGTATTAGGGGAAGGGAGTGTCAAAGCATTAAGTCTGTAAGAAAGAAGAAATCATCAACTGAGTAAATCCTTTAGAAGGACAGGAAGGCCTGGACTCAGACACAGAAATTATCTTTAAAGGGACAGGACAATGTTTCTTTCCAGAAAGGAGGAAAGGATGCTTGGAGGTATGTAGATGATCACAGCCAAAGAGAAGGGAAAATAAGAACGTTCAGCTCAGCCAATGTGGCTTAGTTGGTTGATCATCATCCCATGCACCAAGAGGTCACCAGTTCGATTCCCGATCAGGGCACATGCCCAAGTTGCGGGGTCGATCCCCAGTAGGGGGTGTGCAGGAGGCAGCTGATTGATGTTTCTGTCTCTCTCTCTCTCTCTCTCCCTTCATCTGTCTCTAAAAGCAATCAAAACATATTAAACAAATTAAGAATGTTCATAACTCAAGGCTGCCAGTTTCTTAGTGAAACTGGAGGTAAGGCCATTTACCAAGAGTGGGAGAATGAGAGTGGAGCAAGGGTCTTGAGGAAAGTGGTAAGGGTCTCCAATGAAATTGACAGTAGGATTGAGATTTTTAAAAAGTGGGATTTGAACAGCTGAGCTGACCTAGGGGCCTTACTGAAACTTTTGTACGGGAGCCCAATGGTATGCTGGGCAGTTTTCCTCTCGTTGGTACCAGGCTTAGCAGAGCGTCAGAGTTGACTGATGAGGGCAGTTTAAATAACTGGTCTTAGAATCCAGGATGCTTGACAGGAAAGTGAAATCGAAAGAGTCCCCACAACTAGATGTTTATTTGGAATATGGACATCGAAGAAGTCAGAAGACAGGTGTCCCTCGTCAAAGTGGGGTTTCATAGTTTGATATGTTGTAGGAGTTCTGGGAGACATGAAGGTCTGCTAGGTGGCCATGGGCACAAAGGAATGGTCAGAGATGTTGGGATGGTCCCAGGGTTGTGGTGCTGGCAGCATTTCCCAGGATGATACAGGTATCCTCTTGGAGAAGAAGATTTTGAGGCAGGTACTTTGAGGTTGGCTTCAAAGACAAGAAGAAAGCTAAGTCCTCAGAGAATGTTGGTGAAGAAAGCAGTAGAGTCCTGGTCAGGAGCCACTGTGGGGGAGCAGGGAGTTTATTGACCTACTCTCCCGAGGCAAGACCCCAGGCACCCCTCAAGACAGGAGCAAAGACAGGTTTGCACTTCAGGAGGCTAGCAGGAGGAAGGGTCCAGAAAAGAAGTGGTGTCCTGCAGAAGCCTCTTTGCAAAGGGACAGGAGGTATGGGGTGCCGATGAGTTGGTAAGAAATAGGAGAAAGGGGATTTTTAAGGGAAACAGACTAGTGAGAGGAAGGGTTAAGCTGCAAAGGGATCGAGATCAGTTTGCTGGTTTCCCAAAGGAAATGCTGAACTGTATGTTTCTTTTTCTTATCACAAAGCAGTATCTGCTCACTACGAGAGAACAGAAACTACAGATAAGGAAAAAACAAAAACAACTAAACTAAAAGAACCATAACAGCTACCCACGGTCCCAGGGTCCTGGAGCTTTTCCACGGACATGTTCTCCCCTCCTGTTCCCATTGCCACAGATCTGGGTCAAGGCCACATAATCTCTAGAATAAGCTTGTCCTCTGGGTCACAGATGTCTCCCCAGCTAAGTCACTAGGCCTGCCCCAGCCCCCTCCCACTTTTCCCATCCTGTATAGGCCACCCACCCACTCATCTTCCCCAAACACCACTTTCCATTGTCTCTTCTCTTGTTAGTTCATCCTATCACCTCCCTGGCTTTCAAGGGCTTCTGGAACCTGGAACCATCTTACCTCCCCACCCATGTTTCCAAACCTTTTCCTTTGCTTAAATTTGCTTTATTTCTCTCCCAACTCACTCCCCCCACATCCTCACATCTGGTCTCTGTCCCCTCACTATGATTCCTGCCCCATCCGGATGACCACACCAATTCAGATTCTCCTCATTGTCAAGGCCCAGCGTCCTAGTTCGGCCCACACTGAGTGATCTTTGCCCTTCTAGGTACTTATCTGACCACTTCTTTTAGGACTCATCAGTCTGTTAAAGTAGCAACTCAGGTATGGTGAATATACTTAGGTAGGTAGGAGGAAGCTAGTCCCCTGATCTTACTGATGGGGAGCCTGAGGTTCACAGAGGCCAAGGGACATTCCCAAAGTCAACCAGGGAGCTATTAGTAGACCTGAGACTAGAACTCTGATTCTCTGACCTGAATGCTACTTGTTGAATTGAATATTGCTTTTTTGAAGTACAGCTTTTCTCTGATGCCTGACCTGAAACCCCAGAAACCCAAAGCAGTGGTTAATTTAACAATGTTTAGAATACATCAGAATTACCTGGGGCGATTTCTAAAAATTTAAACTTCTAAGCCTAGTAGTGGAAAACCCTGATTCAGTGGGTCCAGAGTAGAACCTGAGTATTTGCATTAAAACAAAACAAAACAAAACTCCCCGGATGATCCTGATATAGGGAGCCCACAGATCACTCTTTGAGGCACAGAGCTCATACCTTTGGTCCTGCTTTCTGTTTGAGTCCCCTGCTACTGTCCCTGTGGACTCTGAGCTTTCTGAAGCTTTCCGTCTCAGGTCAGGTGTGGGTTACCCCACATCCAGATTCCTGTGTACCTTCTCAGGCCCAAACTGGCCTGCATCCAAGTTGCTGTCTTTCCCAGGAGCCAAATTATTTTTCAAAGTACTTTTGGGCATACCTTGGCAAAATATTGAATATAGTGGAATTCTTGTTGGAAACACCCCATTTGCCAAGGTGTTTCTGAGCACCTCCTAGATGCCCAGCCTCTGTGGCCTGCCAACTGTCTATGCCACAGGACACCCAAGGAACCAAAGCCAGACCTGTGCTAGAGGGCTCCAAACCCCAGTACACAGAGCCCTGGGCCAGGACAACAAGGAAGAAAGGTGGTTTGTGTCATTATTAGGGCGAGACTCTGGACACACCGCCTGCCTGAGTTCTCAGGCAGTATCTCAGTTCCACCATTTCTAGCTGCATAAGCTTTGACATCCCTTGGCTTCTGCTTGCTCATATATAAAGTGAGACTGAAACTTATAAAACTAATATAGTTATAAAAATAAAAATAATTCCTCTCACAGGACAGTTATGAGGATAACAAGTAAATGCATGTAAAGCACTTGAAATAGTATTTGGTGCATAGGAAATTCTGAATAAGGATTGTAATTAATAACAATTATTTCATGAAAACAGATGAATTAATGTGACTCACTGCTCTACACAGTTGCCAGTCTGCAAATTATCAATTCCCTCCTTATTGCATGAGTATTGATCAGAGGAATGTAGTAATAGCCCTTCAGAGTGCCTCCTGAACCTCTGAAGACAAAGTATGCTAGGTATTTTCTAGCAATAAGGTCATAATTTAAGAAACATACAGAAGTTCAGCATTTTGGTGCTTTGATAAGGTGGCAGTTACATAATGGGCTGCAACCACGCAGATCAGCAGAGCCGAAGGTGGGAGAGGGTGCTTTTAAAAGACGTGTTACTGCTGGAGTGAAGGGTGTGATGCATGACGGACATGGCAGCAGCTGCAGTCTTATCAGGACCGATTCTGGGAGATCCGTGTACACCCCATGCCAGTTTTGGGGGCTTGGGGGGCACATGTTGGCTTGACAGCTCCCGACATTTACTACCAGGCTAACACCAATGGGAGGTATGGAAGTTTGTCTTGCGGTAGCCATATTGCCAGTGTTTTCTCACTCCTTGGTAGTGTTTTTTAAGCTAAAAGTAAGATTGCATCAGTCTGTAAAGTGACACAAAGCTATATTAACCTCTGAAATAAAATGTTTTTTCAAAGTTTCTTTTTAAAAAAAATCTCTACTTACAGAGTTGCCAAAGCATCACCATCCTGCATCGCCTCACCAAGTTAACCTTGCCTGGTGCTTCAGACTTAGTGGTGCCACACTTCAGATTCCAAGCACAGGAGGGCCCTAGAAGGGTGTCAGAAAGTGGGTCCCAGTGGCTTGTTTCTGTTTTGGGATGGGAGATGCTAGTCCACGAGCACTTAGCAAGGGATCTCAGGTGCTAGCCACTAAAATACTTCTTAGAATGCCCTATTTGAATTGTGCAAGGTTTCTTTAAAAGAGGACTGACTGATTTAAATAGACTGAAGCCTCAACCGTCTAGAAACCAGAAAGCCATGTTGTTTCTGGAACCATCTTTAGGCTAGGCATTATCGTCATCTCCTAGGAGGAGCCAGCATAGTTCATTTATTCCCCAAACATTTTAGAGATGATATTCAAATCAGCGTCCTATAGATCCGTGGATGGGGAGAGGGCTAGGGGGGCTGCTGCCAGCCAGACCTGGCTGAGAGCTTTGGCTCTGCCTCAGCCCTTGGTAACTTGCTATTTGCCTTAGCAAGAAGTTGCTGTGCAATGAGTCCTTGGGAATGGATGAGGCCAGGAAAACCTTGTTGGATTAAAATCTATAATCTTACCTCCAGGTCTTTTGAACTAAATAATTTTTTAATATTTACAATGAGAACAAAATGTGAGATGAATATATTCTTTTTTATTGCTGCCTGTCCAAGCAACTTGGTGCCTATGAAGCTTGATGGCTGGGTGGCAGGCAATAGCCAGGAGGCCCTAACTAGCTACAACTTTTGTTTTTTTTCTAATCCTCACCTGAGGATATTTTTCCATTGATTTTCAGATAGAATGGGAAGGAGGGAGGGAGGGAGGGAGGAAGGAAGGGAGGATGGGCGCAAAGGAGGAAAGGAAAGAGAGAGAAAGAGAGAACCATAGATGTGAGAAAGAGACATCAATTGGTTGTCTCCCGCACCAGTTCAGCCAGGGCTGGGGATCGAACCGCAACTGAGGTACATGCCATTGTTCAGAATCGAACCCAAGACTCTTTGGTCCTCTGGCTGACACTCTAACCACTGAGCCAAACCAGCCAAAGCTACAACTTTTATTTATTATCGTAATACCTCCTTGACACAGGAGATGGACCACACAGTGCTGTACAGGAGGGATGATGACTGAAGTCTTGCTGAGCACATATGTGTAAGACATTATTCTGAATATTAGACTTTGAAATTTTTTATAATAAAGTTTTTATTATTTAAAATATGTTTTAATTGATTTTAGAGAGAGAGGAAGGGAGAGGGGGAGAGAGAAACATTGATGAGAAAGAGAAGCATTGATGGGCTGCCTCCTACATGCCCCCTACTGGGGATTGAGCCCACAACCTGGACATGTGCCCTGACCATGAATCTAACTGGTGAACAGGAGGACAGTTAACCATCTGAGCCACACCAGCCAGGGCATAATAAAAAAATTTTTGTGTGTTTTGTTTTTGTTTTTTTAGGATCAAACCATTTTATTGAGGGTCTTCAGGGGAGGGTCAAAGCGCTGGGAGGACAATGAGCTCCAACGTCCTCAGCCCAGCCAGGATCTCCCTAGCTTCATAGGCGCCAAAAAAGCCATAATAAAGTTTTAAAAAGTGAATAATTGAGAACAAGGAGACCTCAGAAAATAAAGTATAACTAACAAGTTATTTTTAAATATAATGAAAAGGACATAAACCAAAACCAGTGAGTTTCCAAAGGTAAAATTCAAAGATAGAAAATAGAGGTGAAGTAATAAATTAAAATTTTAAATGGCACATCTAGGAGTTTCAGTATCTGACTAATAGGAGTTCCATAGTGAAAGAACACAGAAAATAGAGTAAAGGGAATTATCAAAGAAATAATAAAAGAAATATTTCAGGGCTGAAGGTCAAAACTCTCTATATTGAAAGGTACTTTAAATCTAGAGCCCAGTCCCGTGAATGGGGGAAAAAACCATACGAAGGCATATTATCAACATTTAAAACTCCAGAAACAGTGAATTATAAAAGCTTAGAGAGGGAAACTTGTCACAAACAAATGAATGAAAATCCAAATGCTAGCAGAGTTCTTAACTTCAATATTAGAAGCTAGAAGATAATAAAAGAAAGTCAATAAAATTCTAGGAGAAAATAATTTTTTTTCTAGAACTTTGTAGTCAGCTGAACTTTCAATCAAGTGTGAGCATAGAAAAAAGATATTTTTAAATCTGCAAGGACTCAAAGTTTTGCTTCCTGCAGATGCTTTTTTAGGAAACCACCAGAATAAATACTTTAGCAAAATGAAGAAATCAATGAAAAAGGAGAGAACAGAATTCAGAAACCAGGAAACCAGCCTGGAGTCGCCCAGTGTGTATAATATAGGCCCAGTTACTTTGAAATTCACAGATTATCTGATACAATAGGCCATTTGGAAAATAATATTTATATATATTGATGGTTCAGATAGAATGTTTGGAAAGATTCAAATGTAAGTGCATAGGAAAATAAACAAATGAAATAAATATGGAAGGAAGTGTTAACTTAAAGGAAAACATTTCTACAAGGAAAAAAGTCGGAGTAAACTCAAATTGGCTTTTCCATGAACAGTTCTTTATCATAATAATGTAAGGAAAGGGGAAATGTGGTAGGTGGTGTAGAAAACTAAAATCTAAACTATTATAACAGGAAGTTAATAGATAAAAGATAGATAAACCAAGAAATGGCAATATTAATGTATTATTTGATTTAAAAAGCTAAAAGCATTGAAAATGATTGCCTCAGGGTAGTGTTTTTTGACTTCAGTATTTTTGAGAACTTTGATTTAAAACATAATTTTGTTTTCTTTGATAAAAATGAAAATTAATTTAAAAATAATATAAAAGGTCAAAAGTTTGACCATCGATGGGAACCTCAAGCCTGCGTCATCTTACAAGCTTTTGCCACTACTGGCATCACCATCATGGTAGATGGTGGCACACTATCAAAGTCTTGATCAAATCTAGACTCTCTGTCTCCAGGTTCTGTGTCACAGGATATATCCTTCTCTGTCCTTTGGCAGGTGACTGGGCTGTCTCCTGCCAGAGTCATACCAAGTTTCAGATGAGGTTAGAAGCTGAGCAGGAGTGCATGCCTCATAACAGGAAGGGAGGAAGGAGGAAGGAAGGAAAGAAGAAGAAAATCCCTTCATAGATAGATTTAGAAAACAATTTGCCACTTTGCTATTGAGACAGCTTCAGGGAAATTCTATCTGAAACGCACCAACCAGCTAAATATGGCATCAGATGCCAATTTGCTTCTTTACCCTCTGAAGCTTGCTGGTGTGAATCAACAGCGTGTCTTTAGGCCAGCCCTCGGAAGTGGAGGTAACCGGTAGGCACATCAGGCTGTCCCGTTCCCACCCCTGCTCCAGGTTGGAGTTGGGGTGTTGTAATGTACTAAAGGTTCCAGGCTGGCCCAACCAAGTGAGCAATATAGAGAACATAGAATGGACCAGATTACCCTCCATCCTCACCCCTCACCTAGGGGGTGACCTTTTGTCCAGCCATCACCGCTGCTGACAGTTGACGGAAGGCCAGCCTTATCATAAGTCTGGGGCCTACCTCAGTCCACACTAACCCGGGCCTGGGCTCACTGAGTCTGGTTGGAATTGGACCACCCAGATCATGGCAGTATTCAAGCAGCCATTCGCTTCTTTATATCCTACTCCTGCTGACCGGCACTCTCTGAAAGAACTGATTGTACAGGGAAGAGTCTTTCTAATTCTGCACACAGGTGTGCAGGGCACCAGGCCAGACGCAAGCTAGGTGCAGCTGTTTGTGTAGACTGGTCTGCATTGACGCCCAGACTGTCCTGTAGTCCAGGCTCAGAGTGCCATTTTATAGTGGAAACCATTGTCCCCAACTCCTAGTTGGGAAGGACCCCTTGTACTTTCAGTTAGTTGTAATTTAACCTGTTTATGGACGTGCTTTCCTTTGAAAAGAAAGGGATCTTTTATTTTCTAGGTAGTGAGCCATTTTTTTAAGTCTTTTGTTTATTACACAGCATGTTTATTACATGCTTGTAACAGACTAAAACCATACCAAAGTATGTTAGAAAAAGGATCGTATATATGTCTGTATGTTGTACAACTTTGTACAAAATATATATATGTATATGTATGTACATGTATATAATAGATATGTACACACACGTATTCCACAAACAACTGTGACTACACATATATAGTTATTGTTCAACAAAAGTGAGATTTTTACTTACAAAATGGAATTTGTTTTTCTGTTTACATATATTATAAACATCTTTTCATATATATATATCTGTCTCATTCTCGGGAATATTCTTTATACAGATACACTTTGATTTATCTCAGTTCCCTACTGATGGACATTTAATTTTTTTTTCTTTTTTTCCTCACCCAAGGACATTTTTGCATTTATCTTCAGATAGAGCAGGAGGGACAGAGGGAGGAAGAGAGAGAGATAAACATCTATGTGAGAGAGACACATAGAGTGGTTGCCACCCTCATGACCCCTACTGGGGCCGGGGACAAACTGCAACCAAGGTACGTGCCCTTAATGGGAACCGAACCTGAGACTCTCCAGTTTGAGGGCCAATGCTCTAATCATTGAGCCAAACCGGCCAGGGCCTAATGGACATTTAGATTCTCCCAGACGTTTTATAGAATTAGTGCTGTAATAACACCCTTAACTCTGAAGTCAGACAGCCTTAGTTCAGATTCCAGATACTCCATTTACTTACTTTGTGTCCTTTAGCAAGTTATTTAAACTCTCCGTGCCTCAGTTTCCTGATCTGTACAATGGGGATAAAATTGTCCTCACAATGTCCCTACAAAAAAAAGCTAAGTGCGATAATATGTATGTACATATAAGGCACTTAGCGTGTTATCATTTACTGAGTACTTACTATCAGCCAGGCACTCTGCAGGTAAACAAATATACTGTTTTTATGTGTTAGTCTTATATTTTTTAATATCTGTAAAGGAAAGTACTACATCATTATTATTAAAATGATGTTAGCTATTTCTGTTCATTTACTCCTCCAGGTAACTTTTTAAATCAACTTTCCACCTACTTCCCATCAACATGACAAGTTTTTTGGGTTTTTCTTTTTAATCCAGTTGGAATTTTAAAGGATATCTACTCTTGAAGGTTGCCAGAGTAGAATGACCTGTGGACTTGAGTCAAAGAGAACTGGATGTTCACCTGGTCCCTCCAAAGCCACAGGGCCATGGGAAGTTCATTGAAATGCTCTGAGCATCTGTAGCTTCCCTACCTGTAAAATGGGAGGGGTGGTCCGTACAGGAGTTGGGGGGATGTGGTAAGAAAGCCCTGCAAGCAGTGCCGGACACTAAACAAACGTGCTTGCTTCAGAGGCAGATATTTTACTCTATCTTCTGGTCCTTTGTCATCAGCACCATTTTCAGTGGCAACTCAAAGGTGATCTTCAGCAAAAGAGCTTGTATAAGAGCAAGAGCAGCCATGTGTAGCAGGATGGAGTTTAAGGCCCCTGCTTCCTGTGCAAGGCGAACTGAACATTTACGACCAGTGAAGATTAGCCTGAAGGGAGGAAAGGGAGTTGGGACAAACATAGGCCGTTCCATTGTGCCGGCATGTGCCACCAACCATGGAGTGGACTTCCTGCTGCAGGATATAGCTGACCTTTGGAGAGTCACTGTCTGGGTGAGGCTGCCCTTTAGCAGGACAGAACACAGCTGTTGTTTAGATGTCAGAGGCTAGTTTAATAACTGTGTTTGGCAGTCAGCTTGGGATGTTAACAGTTTGGAAAACAGTCTGCTTTTAGGTTTAAGGAAGGCGAGTATGAAGGGAATCTTTGTTTTGTGTTACCAACAGGTTGTTTGGTAATCCTTCTTAGAACGAAAATTAACACTTAGCAGCAGCTTTAAAAAGTATTAAGAGAACTCATAAAAGTCAGAGCAGATGTGCAGGAGAAGGTCACACTTCCAGACCTCTCTTGGGAACTATTTCTGGACTAACAAGTCCAACAAATGTGTTAATTCAGGTTGAGATTTCTAATTCAAATATTGACTCAGTCTCAATCTGTGCCTTTAATGCTCCAACTTGAATGTGTTCTTTCAGGATACCTTTGCCTATATGTTTTCTTTCCTCTTGCCTAATAGTTTGCCCACCCTTCATTTTGAACTCTTAGCAGGTAAGTTTTTAATAGTCCTGCATTCTTTCCCTAGGTCTGGAAAATGCTTAGAGGAATCAATTTAACTATTCCTTCATTTTCCTAGTGGCATAATTGTGGTAAAGGAGAGAGAAGAAGAGACAGACACTTTAATCCAGAAAATCTTGGCAGAATGTAAATGATTCTCAGTCTTAGATCAGATTACATAAAAATAACTTCTTACCCACTATTCAATATTAAAGGGAAACTGAGGACAGATTTTGTTAATTCCTCCCACCCAGTTCCTGTGATATTTTAATTATTGTTAACTTAAAAACATGTGTTTTAACATTTCTGTGAATTTGTGTGCAAACCTCTGCATGGCTAACTTTTATTATAATATTAAGAGTTTTGGCTAAAACATAAGACAAATATAATATATATTTACTTCACCTTCATTTTGGAAGGATATTTTCACTGGATATAGAATTCTGGGTTGAAGATTTTTTTTCCAGATGCTCTTATACCATCTTCTGGCTTCAGTGGTCACTATGATTATTGTTACCTGTATGTAATGTATTATTTTTCTTTGGCTACTTTCAAGATTTTATTCTTTTTATATTTGGTTTTCTTTATATTTATCCTGCTTGTAGTTCATTGAGATTCTTGAATCTGTAAATACAGATTTTATACCAGATTTGAGGAATTGTCAGCCATTATTTCTTAAAAATGTTTTTCTACCCCATTCTCTCTTTTCTCCTTCTGGGAATACACTTACACCCATGGTAGACTTTTTTATGTTGTCCTAAAGGCCTGAGATTCTGTTCAGTTTTATTTCAGTCTTTTTTTTCTCAGTTCTTCAAATTGGATCATTTCTGTTGGTCTATCTTGAAGTTCACTGACTTTTCTCCATTCTATTCAGCTTATCCAGTGATTTTTTTTTTTAAAGTTTTATATATTATATATATTCTTAGCTCTAGAATTTCTAGTTGGTTCTCTTTTATGTTTCTATTTCTCTGCCCAGGTTTTCTATATATTTCACATATTCTTTTATGCCATTGAGCATAATTATAATAGCTGCTTAAAAATTCTTATCTGCTAATACATCATCTGGGTATCTTGAGATTGTTATTGATTGTCTTTCTTCTTGAGGATAGGTTTAATTTTTATTATATTTTGAACATTATACTATTATGTTATGGAGACTCTGGATTCTATTCTGAAGAGGTTTATTTGGGGGCAGGGTGAGTTTTTATTTTGGATTTTGCCTTAGCCAGCAATTAGCTTAGTTGAACTAAAACCACAAACTCTGCTTCTTGGGCAGCACCTCAGTTCTTGGCTCAGATATTTTTTCCTTCACTAGGTTGCTTGGAGGCCACCATGTGCATACCTGATTCAGGACTGAGCTAGAAATCTAAGCAGGGCTTTGACACTGAATTTGAGGCTCTTTCTTTCTGACTCTATACTTTCTGGGATTCACTTTCACTTTCCAGTGGCTGTAGTCCCAAAATCTGTTCCCCAGGTGTGCATGCTTTCTACTGGAGTTTTAGCCACCCAGTGTGGACTGCGGCCGGCCACCAGGCTAAAAGCCATAGAATTGAGAAATACATTGAGATCTTTTCCTTTCTTCCAAGTGTCAGTCCTTCTCCAGAATCTACCTAATTTTTTGTATTTCTGCAGTGCCTTTAGGTAGTTGTTTTTTATATGCTTAGAGTTTATAGTTGTTTTCTCCAGGAGAATCAGTCCAGTAAGAGCTTACTTGACCATACCAGAAGTGAAACCAAAAACACACTGTTTAAAGAACATTTAAAATGCGAGCTGCCCCTTCCCATAATTAGTTTAGATTGGCAAGTTTGAAATATATCTATAAATAGAGAAAGACATGGAACTCGAAAACTTCTGAAGGAAACTGTTAGTTTTTGGGTCTTAGTAAGCAATACTAACATTAACACCCAAACAGGCAGCATAGTTCATTGTAATGTCAACATATTAGTGAGACACCAAAAACCTCTATGTCATGTCTTTTAGTCAAAGCTTTTCACTTCGTTCTAGCCAAGTAAAAGTTGCCATGCAGCAACTTACATACCAATTTATAGAAGTAAAGGGAAAAACAAAAAATTCTTCAAAGTTGGAGATTTTTTTCTCTGTCAGCAGTTAATAGAACAATTGTACCAAAAAAAAAAAAAATCATTGAAGGCATAGGTTAAGCCATAATTCTGCATTACATTCAACATATACATCGTTTTCAAATGCAGATGGTATGTTTACCAAGTTGTTCAAATGCTGGACCATAAAACAAGTCTGAATAAAGTTTAAAATTTGAAGTATTTGGAGAATATAGTGTATCCTCTGACCACAATGGAATTAAATTAAAAATTAATTACATAAATATACCTTGGAAAACCCAAAATATTTAGAAATTCAACAACATACTCGTAAATAACCTATGGTTCCAAGAGGAAATCATAAGGTATTAGAAAATATTTTTAACTAAATGGTGATAAAAACAATACCATAATTTGTAGGGTACAGCTAAAGCAGTAGTTAAAGGAAATTTTATAGCTGTGTTTATATTAGAAAAAAGAAAGGTCTTAAATGTACCATCCAATAGAACTTTTTGTGATGATGAAAATGTTCTGTAACTGTGTTGTCCCATCTGGTAGCCACTAGCCGTGTGTGGCTGTTGAGTACTTGAAATGTAGCTAGTACAACTAAGGGATTTAATTTTTAATATATTTAATTTAAATTTAGATACCCGCATATCCTTCTCACTACTTATTTTGGATATGCATTTTTTGAAGCAGGAAACTTTATTCACTGTAAGAAAAACATGATAAAGATAAGAGCGTAAATCAGTGAACTGAAAAACAGACAAAAATGAGAGAAAATGTATAAAAACCAAATTTTTTCAAAGATCAATAAAAATGATTAAGTATAGAAAGAATGCAGATTATCAATATCCAGAATAAGAGAGGGGTTCTCAATCCTATAGACATTAAAAAAATAACAGGACAATATTATGAACAACTTTATGCCAAAAATCTCAACAACTTGGGTGAAGTCTACAAATTCTTTGAAAAATACAATTAATCAAAAAGGACACAAGATGAAACAAAATACGAATAATCCTAGTCTATAAAAAAATCTAATTCAACATCAAAACCCTTTCCACAAGTAATTTGGAACTTTCAGAAAACGTTGGTAGGGTGTAAAGTGGTATAATCATGTTGGGAAAAAGTCAGTTCTTATCCAACTAAATATACACCTCTTTGACCCAGCAGTTTTACTCATAGTTATTTACACAAGAGAAATGGAAATATATTTTGACAAATAAACATATATATAGCCTAGGTGTCCCTATCAGTAGGAAAATGGTAAACTAACTGGTATATTCATACAATGGAATACTATTCAGCAGTATTACAGAGAAAATTACTAATACATAAACATGCCAAGTGAAAGAAGCCTCCCACAAAAAGAGTATATACTATATGATACCATTTATATGAAATTCTAAAACAGGCAAACTAGTCTACTGTGAGGGGAAAAACAAAACAGTGGTTCCCTGTGGAGGAGGAAGGTTTTTTTTTTAACTCGGGTGTATATATGTGTCCAAACTCAGTGAATGTATACTTAAGAGTTGGGCACTTCATTAGATGTAAATTTTACCTCAAAAGAAAAAATTAATATTGAATTATAGTTAATGATAGGCATTTTGGAGAAGTAGAATGGTATCTGTAGTTTACTTTGAAATACATCAAAAGGATTGGATGGATTGATGGATGAATAGAAGAATGGATATGTGTACAGATAAGCAATAAGGCAAGTATAGTGAAATGTTAATGGTAGACTCTGGGTGGCCTTAGACATATTGTATATTTGAAAATTTTTATAATAAAATGTTGGGGAGAAAAAGTGAGAAAAAGGTGTGCTTTAAGTCCATGTACGCAGAATTACTGAAATGCAGTTGAATCTTCATTGGGATCTTATAGTAAAAAAAAAAAAAATTTACATATATATGTTTTATGAATACATTTGTTCTCAGTTTCTTGAGAGCTATTATAAGCAAAGGACTATGGAATAATTCATATGAATCAAGCCTTTTCCCTGTCCTCTGGAAACTTGCAATATGAAGGATATAAACAAATATACAAATAAGAGTGCAAAATGAGATACATTCTCTGATAGAGGTGTGGGCAAGCTGGTGTGTTTGTTCAGAAGCATGAGAGCATTTTAGGTTAGTGAAACCACAGAGGCTACATGGAGGAGGGGATACTTTAGATACCAGCAGGACAGGACAGAGGGCTTCAACAGGGCAGATGGTACCCCAGGTTCACAAAGGTGCCTGTGCAGATGTTTGGAGAGATATAAAATAAAGCTACAAAGGTAAGTTTTAGTCAGTAGACAGGTAGAAAACATTGTGCCTTTGGGCAAGGGAGGGAGATGAATGTTTCAACATTAATGTTGCTTATTGGTCCCTAAAAATGCCAGAAGCCCAACTGGGAGCCCTGCCCCCACTCACCTTGAGGCTTTATTCCATTCACACCCCCTTGGAGAGGGGTACCCAGGCCCAGGCTTTAAATTGAAGCATTCTCTAATCAGATAGCTGCTTGTTGCCCAGATTAAATATTCCCCCTTGCAATGTTATTTTGCTCTACTAGCCAACTCTTCTCTTTCTTTATAAAGTCTGGATTGTACTATTAGATATATTACAGATTCCATGTTCAGAGTGTCAGAGCTCATAAATCGTTCCTGTGTGGTAATCTTGTTTTTCACAGACTTGTAAAATTTCAAGCTATTGAACTTTCACATTATGAAAAAATGACTGTGTTGTTAAGCTGGATGAGGGTCATAGGGGAAGCTGTCACGCTGCGCTTGCCGCATGTGGGGTCTGGCAGTTCTGCAGAGGTCGCACATGAATCTGAGTAATCCGAGCTTGAAACGAGACTTTGCAGAATGCTTATGTCGTTCTGGTAATCCCCAAATGCAAGGAAATGAAATCTTAAAATTATATGACGCCACAATTTCTTTTGTTGAAAGATAATCTATTACCACGTGAGTTTTCAATAATGGTTTTATCATTATCTCTGCTGTACTAGCTGTTTTGATCTTTGGCCCAGGGAGGGGGAAAAAGTCTCCAACGGTATATTGAACCATTGGGTGAGTGATGAAAAATTAACTTTTCATCTCTAAGCATCCAGGTTTAGCTGGACATCTGAGTGAAGACCTGATGCTGGAAGTATTGTTGTTTTCAGACCACTGGGGTCAAGCATTTGATGATGCTGAAAAAGTTGTGTGATGTGGGAGCACGAACCTTTGGGAGGAGAAACAGAAGGAAAGAGGGCCCAGAGCACTCCCCTTAGTAAGTTGGCCTTGCTGTGCTGGTTTGGTGACTGGCTGAGACCCAGTTCCAAAGACATCAGATTGATTCCTTATGGAAGGCTGGTGATACAGACAGCTCTGTTACAGAGAAAACATGTTTCTTAACACTTCATTCACTTTTCATCTTATCAGAGAGAGAAACTGTGTCCTGACCTCATCAAAACCATTTGAATGAACACCAAGCCACACTTCTCCAAGTGTCTCATATATTTGTGCTCTGTGAATTGGGCAAAGATGGTTAATATTAAGAGCTGTTGATGGAATGAGTCCAGGGTAATTTCAGATCCACCAGGGTCTCTTACAAAGTGGGTCTTCTCTCGGGGAACCGCAGTGAGAGGGGCCTCAGATCAGGGCTGCTTCAAAGGAGTAAGGGATATGCCTCCAGACCCGGGCCCCCTACAGGGAAGAAGCTGCTCTCCTCTGCTGGGAGATGCAGTGTGCCACCTCAGAGACTCTTCCTCCTTTGGGATCTTTCACTGAAATGGGTGCTTTCCTGCTGTAGCAAACAGCGTGTTTTGAAGCCAGATACCCTGTCCAAATAATACAAACTATGTCTCAACTTCTATCTTAACACACTTCCACCATCCCTCAACTTATTTAGGAGGATTTTTCTTATAGCTATAAAAGGAACTATAGAAATCTTAGAAATAGAGAAAAGTGTAGAGACAAGAAAGTCATCCATAATATCGCAAATTAAAGATGTTAACCACTGTTAGCTTTCTCAGATTTTTCTTCTTGCCTTTTTAATTTTGTTACAAATGTATATGCATAAATAGCATAATGGGATCTTGGGAAATATGCCACATGTATAGTTTAATACTCTAGTTGTTTGTCACATAAGAATTTTTTCCATAAGAAAAGATGATACTGCCATTTACGACGACATGGATGGATCTTGAGAATATCGTGCCAAGTCAAGTAAGTCAGAAAAAGTTAAGAGTCATATGATTTCACTCATATGTGGGATATAAAACTGAAACAACAAATGAACAAACAAGAAAAACAAAAACTCATAGATACGGAGAACAGTATGGTGGCTACCAGAGGGAAGGGGGGTGGGAAGTAGAAAAGGTTAAAGGGGTCAGATAATATGGTGACAGAAGATTTGACTTTGGGTGGTGGGCACACAATGCAATATACAGATGATGTGTCATAGAATCGTATGCTTGAAACCTAGATAATCTTATTAATGAATGTCTCCTCAATGAATTTAATTTATTTTAATTTGCCAGGTTATAAAAACCCTGAGAGAATATCATATATGATGATTACAGAATATTTATTCCATTTTGCAGACATAACACTACTTTTTAAAATAATACCTTACTATTAGACACATAGGTTGTTTCCAGTGTTCATTTATAAAAATGGCAATATCCAGTGTTTTAGGAGACACCCTTCTGTGTGTGAGGAAGGAGGAGAAATGTGTGAGTTTGCCACGGTAACTGAGGCCCCTAACTGACCCTGTTTAGCCCTTTTCCCAGGGCCTCTGTCTGGCTTTCTGTGGGACCTGGGTCCAGATCAGAGGAACGGGAAGGGAGTCTCAGATCCACCAATGATGCCGGGGGCACCTTTTATCTGTGTGCTCTTCTTGGAGGACAAGCAGACTCTGGGAATGGGAGTTGATCTCAGTGGACAACCCCTCTGCTCCCAGTATCCCCGTTAGGGCAGCAGATCTAGCCCTTCCTCATTCTGTCTTCCTCAGAAAGAGAAACACCTCTTTCTGGGTTCCCGTTGGTCTTTGGTCTAAGGTCTGTGGTCTCTTAAAACAGGAGCTTTATGTGGCATGGCCTGATAATAATAACAATAAATAACAGTGGCTAATATTTATTGGGCATTTGCTAGGATGTGTCGAGTGCTTTACATATAGCATCTTGTTTAATTTGCAGGCCTCTTGTTCCAAGAGCTAGAGGTAGTGTTGTCCTGGAAAAGAGGCAAGGTGGGCTCGAGTTGTAGAGACCTTGGTTAGATTCCAGCTTCACCATTTACCAGCAGCTCTGGGACTTAGGCAGGTTATCAGTTAGAAATGCATTCAGCTGCAAAGATCAGAAAACCCAACCACGAGTGGCTCAAACTAGTAGCTGCTTATTTTTCAGACATAGTGAGAATTCTGGAGGGAGCCAGTCGAGGGCTCATACAGTGTCACGAGGGACCCAGTCTCTTATCTTCCTACCTGTACTATCCCTGGCACATGGCTTTCATCCTCATGGTTCCAGGCTGGCGTCTGCATTGTGAGGTCTCCTCTCTGAGTGGTCCAGGCAGGAGGAAGTACAGAAAGAAGAAGGGGGGCAAGTGGGAGGGAGTTAAATCTGGAAGGCAAAAGCTTCTTTTGAAACTCTCAGCTTGTTTCATTGGCCAGATATTGTCACATGGCCACCTAGCTGTAAGGGACTCTGTGAGACAAGTTTTAGCTGGGCACATGGCCATCCCTAAAGAAATCACAGTTCTGTTAGAAAGGGAATGTTCGCTGGGTAAGCAGCCATCAGTGTCTGTATCAGCAAGTCACTTAATCTCTTTGAAGCTCAGTTGTTCCTCCAGTAATAATTCCTCCCTATTCTAGCCTGGATCTTTCAGTCTGTAAGAGGTGTGCCCAGTTTGCCTCCAGTGCTGGGAGCTCCTTGTGAAGATCCCGGGGACAGGGGGAGACTCTGGCTTGGGCCCCAGCAACGCACAATCCGCATGGGTTCCCCTACCTCCCAGCCGGCCCATCGACACCTCTTTGTTCAGGAGGAACCAGGAGCTCTGGGGACTCCCCGTCCAGCCATCACTTTAGAATTGGCCATCCATGTCTCCTTGCCCTAGAGAGTCCTCCAGGCGTGGAAAGCTGGTCTCTGCCCACTTCTTTCTCTCGCTTCTACTCCTGTCCCTACCGCCTCACCCCACCTGTTTGTCTTTGCTGCCACTGCTGCATCTCACATCCAGCCCTGCCCCCCAGAAAAGAGACAGTGTCTTTAGGTTGGTCGGTCACCACTCAGCGAAGAATATCACAGCCAGGCAGTCTTATACCAGGGTACCCCGTGGTCACCAGCCATCCTTGAGCCACAGGACACACTGTGGCTTCCTTCCTCAACAGTGGCAAGTGCTAATGGACCCCAGATCCTCGCCAATACCTGCCCTCAGAGAGTCTAGGGGGCACCATCCATAATGAGAATGGGAGTTTTTCCAGGAGACAGCATGCCCTGAGGTTGAGCGACAGGGAGGTACAGGCCCCAGGTGACACTCAGTTGTTGTGTGAGATGGTGGTGTGCTTCTTGTCTGGCTGCTAGAGATCCAAGCATCCTCCAGGCCACTGGTGTGCTAACACCGGGCACAGTGGAGAGTAGGGGTTCTGTGAAAAATGAGGAGACGTGAGGAAGAAGAGCAGCCCATCTGATCGCTAACGTCCCTGAGGAGGACCTCCATTTGAAAAGGAAGCTGCTGGTAGCTACTTTCTTCTTGATCCCTAACTGCTGAGAGGCGAGGGGCAGTTAGGACAGATGAGGGAATGTTTGTGCACAGACTTGGGACCGGTGACTCACTGGAGAGGCCTCCTTGTTGCTGTTATCACAGCTGCTGCTGCTGCAAAACAGCTGCGAGCCCTGAGGTGTAAGACTGCCTTTGGAGGTGGGGCAGGAGTGGGGGAGAGTTGATGGGCTAAGGCTTCTCTGTTTTTCAATGGTGGTTTTAGGTTATTTGTGTAATTCTTGATGCGGAGATAGAGCACAGCTGGGCCCTGAGTGTCCAGCGCCAGAGTCAGGCAAGGATGCCCTTGTTACGCAAGAGTTATCACAAGGCTGTCCAGGCGAACAGTCAGCAAAGGACATGTCAGACCTTCGCCAGACTCCTCTCAGTGTGGGCTGTGAGTTGGCTTCATAGTAAACCAGGCACAAGCTCAGAGCCTCTTGGGACAGAAGCCCGGTAGCTCCTCTTCTCCTGTCCACCGTGTGTTCATGCAGAGTTCCTGCCAAGTCCACCTGTGGTTGTTTCTGGCTGTGTGAGATCTCCAAGCCAGCCTTCTGCTGCCCCTCCCTCTAGGTCATGGGTTCAATTCCCATTCAAGGGCATGTACCTGGTTGCAGGTTTGATCTGCAGCCCTGGTTGACACAACCGATAAATGTGTCTCTCTCACACCAATGTCTCCCCCCACCCCGCTTCTTTCCCCTACCCTTTCCCTCCCTCCCTTCCACTCTCTAACAATCAATGAAAAAAATATCCTCAGGTGAGGATTTAAAAAAAAAGCTTGGAAGAACATGCTTTTTAAATATCCTGGAGGATTTTTCAGGCCTGGGCCACTCGTGGGTCAAGGCACTGTTGCTATTTCTGTATGTAAGCAGAGTGGGAGGGTGCTGTGCTAGCTCACTGAAGGCCAGGGGCCTGGTTGTCTGCCCTGGGAGCTTGGGTGGAAGGACCCCTTCCCTCATTGTGCCACAGCTGGTTTTCCCTGCAGAACCACACACATGTCCTCCTCACCCCTCTGCAAGGTGTTTTCTTCTGAGCTGGTCCCTTTGAATTGTGAGAACCCTGACCCCCGTCAAAGGTGCAGCATACAGGAATTGACAGTCGGCATTTGGGGAGCAGCTCCAAGGAGTGTAGACTGTACCGTGGCGGGGTAGCTTCCAAATACACAATTGCCAGCTGATTTGAAGTCCTGTTAATTTCCAAGGTTTGAGTCATGCTTAATGGAAAAGGAAAGGCTGGGTGAAATGGAGAGTGGAGGAGTGCGGACTGGCACCTGGGAGTGAGTTCCCAGCCCAGCTATGCAACTCATCCACTGATTTCCCCTGAGGCACAGTACCTTTCTAGTTAGGGGGTTGGGTTAGTTCATTCTGGTGCTGGCTGTTTGCCCTTCATCCCTCCTGATTCGCTCCACCCTGTTCCACCCAGCCCTCTGCTCTAGCTGACCAGTGGGGTCTATGTGAAGGGCTCCCTTGCTTCCTGGCCCCATATTGTGTTCTTGGCCCAGTAGGGTTTGGAGGAGGGGAAGAGAACACAGACAAAGTATTGAGTCTCCTGGCTCCTCCCTGTGACATCACCAGGTCCGGGCTCCTGGCAGGCAGCTCTCTCTACAGGGCACTGTCTCAGGGTTCCAGTAGCCTCTACTCCCTCACCCCTTTGGTCCTAGTGGTGTAAATGTGACACTGTTACTGGTCCCAGAACACTGCAGTGTGGTTCCCCTACCCCTGCCCACTCCTCTATAAATGGTCCCTTTATTAAACTCTTCTCAAATTACCCAATTTGAGAGTGCCATCTGTTTCCTGCCAGAACCCTGGCGGATATGGTTCCTAAGATCTATTCCAGCTCCGAAAAAAGATGCCTGCAAGTCGGGGAGGAGTTGGTCCTTTGGGGCTCCCATTTTTCACTAGTGCCTCCCTGCATGGCTCACCAGGATCGTGGGAGGGAGAGGCTGGTAGAAATAGGATCTCTAGAGCCAGAGGCACTAGGACGGGAATCACTGGTATCTTGGTAGGCATGGACCATCTGTATCCTGATTTCCAAATGTGCACAGGTGTGCTGTCCCGCTGTGGTGGAGGGGAGAGCGAGGGATGAGCACCAACTAAGGCAGGACAGTCCCTCTCACCTTTCTGCCTCTGTAACTATACTTTGGGTAAGTCACTACACCCTCTGAGCTTTAACTTTTCCCTCCTAACCCAGAGCCGATAACACCTACCCTCGCCCACATGTGATTGTTACGAGGTGCAAAGGAAGGGGTCTGTGCGAAACCGCTTTGTTGGACGTTGAAACGTGCAGGACTGAAGAGAGTTACAGTCATAAACAGCTTTTACTATGGTAGGGGTCACAGGCAGGGCACAGAGCCCAGTGGGGACATTACTCCTACTCCTGTCCCAGCTAAAAACCTGCTTTCTTTCTCTCTTTCCCGCTGTGTGCACTTGCTGAGACATGCATGGCTCCCAGAGTGTCAATTTCAGGATCAAAGTTTGACCCTGAGATACCAGAATACAGAAGCATGCCATCAAACAGCCATGGCAGCCTTCTGACATCTCTGGAATTCGGATCCTGACCTTGAAGGTTTTAGGTGGTCACATTTGGCCCCTCTAAAAGCAGCAGCTCTGAAATGGGTCTAAGAGAAGATGAGGGAATTAAGATTATAATTTTTTTATTTACACATATTGTATTCAAGTTCTCGCGTACTTCTTGATATACAAGAAAAATATATTCTCAAAAGCTACCTATCTAAAGTGCAACTTTATCTTTAAAAAAATAAAGGGACTTGCCCTGGCCAGTTGCTCAGTGGTTAGAGCCTGAGGACTGAAGGACTGAAGGGTTGTGGATTTGATTCCTGCTCAAAGACATGTACCTGGGTTACAGGTTTGATCCCTGGCCCTGGTCAGGGTTGTGCGGGAAGCAACCAATAGATGTTTCTCATATCAATGTTTTTCTCTCTCTCTGCTTCCCTCCCTTCCACTCTATCTAAAAATCAATGGAAAAAATATCCTCAGGTGAGGATTAACAAAAAATAAATAAACAAATAAATAAAGGAACCTGAAGAACTTGGATTATACTCGTGCTGTTGATATTATGTCATGACATATACATACCGCCCACAGGCAGCTCATCAGGGAGAAGGGTGAGTTGAGGAAGGAGAAGGGGGGGAAGGGGTGACTAGCTGGGAGAGTGCACAGCATTAAATGCACAAACTGGTATTTCCATAAGTTAAAGATAGAGAGCCCCATTGCACATTCTGTGATCACTTGCAAACAAAGTTACACCTCAAGCACATACAAAGTGTGCCTGTGGGGAGTGGGAGCAGCCTACAGGGATAAAAGGGGAGTAAAAGCATGCATACGGGGCTTTTGTCCAGACAGTGTTAATCATGTGCCAGGAACTGTTGCGTATGGCAAACTCGACCTTCTGCTCCCGAGGTGCAAAACAAACAGAGTCTTTCCTGTTTTTTCTTTTTCTTTTGGGTTTTAAAAGAAACCCAAAAGAGCTTTTACCTTAAGTTTGGTATGATCTCCCCATGGTCCTCAGTGAGCCCCTAAACCACAAGTGGTTAAAGGAACAAAAGTAATCATTGTAGGGTCAGAACACAAACAGCACAGAAGCCGCCTAGAAGCCACATGAAAGAAGGGATGCTGGGAGCCGCCCTTCGGGCTCACTCTGGAAACTCACCACCTGGCAGTGCCCGTCAGGTGGGCGAGTGTCCATCACAACAGGCAAGAGTATTCCAAACGTGGTTCTCTTTTGTTAAAAAACAAAATGCCTAATGGTAAGTGGAGAGATGGCAAATGTATGTAAACCTGTCAGAAGAGCCTGCATAAAATATTTTGAACACTCTACCCTTTCTTTGGGGGGGGGGGGGCATGTTTCCTTTTTGTCTCATCATAGGTAATTTAATTTTTTTGTTTTGCAAAGTGGTATCACATTTTACATCAAATACATTGTTACATTCTTACCCCAGTTATTATTTCCTTAATGATGCATTTAACAGTATTTTTCCATAGACTCCGTCACCATCACTTTTAATGGCTGAGTAATATTTTATTGACTAAATATACCAACACTTATTAGAATGACATTTAGGCTGTTTTCCATTTATTTCCCACTTAAAAGTATTGCAGAAAAGAAAGCATCATGCTGCATATAACTTCTTCATATTTTGAATTAATCCCTTAGGATAGACTCAGGAAATGGAATTACTGGGTGAAGGACTGTACAAAAGCTCCTATGACTCTTGGTACAAATTACTAAATTGCTTTCCAAAAGGATAGTAGCAATTTGCACTTCCAGCAGTAGTTGTTCTCATGCCCACACTGTGCTCGGTAAGTTCTTAATGGCCAAGTTAATAGCTAACATACACTGATTTTATTTTTGCATTTCTTTGATTAACAACGAGGTTGAAATTTTCCAAGTTTGTTAGAGATTTGTACAGCTGTTTATATTACTATTGGGGGTGGTTTGGGCTTTTCTTTTCCATTTGTATGCAGCCTTTACCCAATATTGATATTTAATCTTCACCATAACTCTGCAGCAGTTTTGTTTGTCCTTTAAATTTTTTTGACATGTGACACAGTGTTTTTCTGTAAAGAAACTGACACTGATTCATTGGTGGTTTTGTTTGTTTTGTTGGCTAAATAAAAATCAAGATACCTTGTTGGTTAAACTTAAGAAATTTTACAGCATAGCAAGATGAAAAATGCATCAGATTGAGGGCTTTGAAAATCGACAAAGCCAGGTCCCAGTCCCACCCATGGTGCCCTGGCTGAGCAAATCAGTCAAGCTCGCTGGGCCTCACTGTTTTCATTTACGCCATGGAAATTATGACCCACCTTCCAGATATGGGACTGGGATCGTGAATAAACAGTGGCATTAACTGCCACTTTGTTTAGTGGGTACCCAGAAAACATAGATCCTTTTCCCACACCTTGCCCTCCAGATCCTAGGGCCGAGCAGGCTGCCCAAGGTGGCCGAGTGGCTGGTTAGAAGGAAGGAGCGCAGTGCTCACCCAAGACTGCGGCATGCCCAGCACTCACTACCCTGGGGCTGCTGTTTCCTTCCAGGCAGGAGGCCCAGGGACACAGCGGTGGCTGTGCTTCTTGCCAGTCCCTCGGAACAGTGGGGTTGTTGTTCTGGCCTATCTGGTAACCAGCTTCCTGTTTTTCCTGGTGTGGTGGTGTTCTTTTAGTCAGCAGCAGGAGGGAAAGAAATAGTCCTGGATGGGTCACCTCAGTTCTCTAATTCCTCCTGCAGCGAGAACGTCTGGCCCTTTCTACCGGGGACTCTGAGCACCATCACGGCTGTGTGATGCCAAGTCCCACGAGCGGTGAGGAAATGAAGGCAGGGACAGCAGATCACTGTTACTTGGAATTCAGGATCGTGGTGCCTGTGAACTAATGCTAATGGATTTTAAATATATGCTGATTAAACATTAAGCTTTTATTCCCCACAAAGTGAATATACCACACATTCCCATCCTCTTCATATTCTGGGAAGAATGGTTAAGAGGAGCACTGGAGCCAGACTGCCGGGATATAATTGCAGCTCCCCTTATTAGCTGTGCAGCTTTGGCCAGGTGACTTAACCTGTCTAGGCTTCAGTTTCCTCATCCGTGAAATGGGAGACTCATAGTAAGTACCTATTAGGATTGTTGTGAGGATTAAATGAGGTCCAGTGAGTAAAGTGCTAACACTTTACTTGGCCGTATAGTAACCATACGATAGGTAGCATAAGGTCTTAAGATTTGACTCTCAAAACTCCATTTGAATCTACAGTATTGAGGGGCGGACTGCATTTTAGTCAGAGATCTGGAAATTCACTTTAGGTAATTTGGTGAAATAGCTCCGCTCCTTACAAATAGATGGTATGTATGAAGAATATGTATCAAGAGTATAGTAGATAGATCCCTAAAAAACTAGTTGTAGAATGTATATTTTCTTTTCATTGGCTTTGATTTTTAAAATCCAGGGCAATGTTCCCATTAAATAGTTTGCTTGCTGCTGAAATAGATGTCCCTTTGTCCCAGGGAAACATACAGAGGCTGCATTACTCTCCCCTTCAGGGTGAGAGGTGTGAGCTCACAACATGTTAATGTGGGCCCTGAGGTCTGGGGGAGGTGAGCTGGTGGGTTACACTCTTAGGCTCCAGTGGTTCCAAGGTCAAGGCTCCTGCCCTGTGTGCAAAGTTCCGGCCTCTGCCCTGCCTTAGGTACACAGGACTCTGTTAGATGATGGTGGTGTACTGTATCTTCCAAGGGTGCTGGACAGATGTGGAGCTTACAGTGAGCATGTAGGGAATTTAGTTTAGTGAATGCCCTTGCTTCTTTCCAAACAGTGTATCACAGGAGACTGACTTGGCTTATTGCTGGACTCAGGAAATCAAAACAGAGGGTGAGCCCTAGATGTGGTTACGGTGGCTGCTGCATTCACTTTTTCGCAGTGTGCTTTGCCGAGGTGACTGAATACTAAGAGTATAGTACTCTTTGGGTGTTACAGATTGAGGGAGATCACGAACTTTTGGTAACACTTTACAATGTAAACGGAGCCTAGGCTGCGGGGTGATGATCTCCCTTTTGTTACTCAGTGAAGCGGGAGTGAATTCAGAGAAGGGCCAGCAAGACCTAGGAGGGCAGACCCTCGAGGGAAGTAGAGCTGTGTTGCTAGAACGGAGAAGGCTGAGGGATGGCTGAACAATGATGCCTTCACGTGGGGTGCAGATGAGCTGTTTCTAGTTCCACCGAACATCCAGCAAGAAGAACCTTTGACAAATAACAGGGAGAAAATAACGTTGGAGAAAATGTTGTTTTTTAATTAGGTTTCCAAAGCCCGTTTAGATTCTCTTACTGGGAAGGGCAAGAGGAGGGTTAGCAGCAAGAATCAGGAAACTGTCCAAACACCAGGGTGGCAGGTGTAACCCTTTCTGCAGCCAGAGAGACCAGCAGGATTCTTATATGCTTGCAAGTCAAAAACTGTCATTAAGAGACCCTCTTCAGTTAATTACAGTTTAGCATATTCATCTGTGACTTTAAAAACACTTCAGTTTATGGTGTTTTAGGGTTGGGGGGACTTAACACACTCTCCCTTGGTAGGGTCCAAAAGTCATATGACTGTCCCAGCAGGGAAGACCAGCTCCTTCCTGCAATCAGTCCTGGCCACTCCTCCCTTCCTGGCAGATGCTTTCAGGACTAAAGTATAAGCTCTAAAACAGGACTTTGTAGTACCCAGCTTCTTGTTGGTTTTGAAATACTTCCTTTGTAGGCTGTTTTGTATTAGGAATCTCTGGGTAAGATAGGTCCTCAGTAAAGCACAAGCTGACCACACTAGGCACACGGGCCCCGTATGTTCAGGATGGGAAGAAGAT
This sequence comes from Molossus molossus, assembly GCF_014108415.1. Classification (NCBI taxonomy): domain Eukaryota; kingdom Metazoa; phylum Chordata; class Mammalia; order Chiroptera; family Molossidae; genus Molossus; species Molossus molossus. Next base: position 56,508,736 of record NW_023425353.1, read on the forward strand.
AAAAGATGTTAGCTGAGGTCTGGGGTGGGGTGTGTGTGTGTGTGTGTGTGTGTGTGTGTGTGTGGTATTGGGGCCTTGGGCTAAGGTCTGGGGTGGTGTGTGTGTGGTGTTGGGGCCTTGGGAGGAGCCCAGTCTTGAATGGAAGGCAGAAATGTATTAGGAATCCAATTATCATTTCAAAGCAAATCTAACACTATAAACAAGGGGACATTAACTACAGGATTTGTGAGAGAGCCTGTTAAATTAATAACTTCCCCATTCCACAAATATTTATTAAACATTAACCACACATGAGGCACTACACGATAAACCCTCACAAGTCTAGTTTGTTATTTCCGTTATCCTGTCTTCATCATCAGTAAATAGGCCCAATACCCAGCCCAAGTCTATTTTCAATAATGACTTTCACTTTTTAAATGCTTATTATGAATTAGACATGGTCTTAAGGGGTTTTCAAACATTAGTCAGTTTAAGCTTCACTATAACTGTCCCCTCACAGATAAGGATAACTGAGGCTCAGAGAGCATGAGTAGAAACTTGATAGACATGTAAATGAAAAATGGTATTTTAAAACAGAGATCTGTCTACCTGATTCATCCACTACCTGTACGCCTCCTCAAATGAGCAAACATTGCAAAATTCCGCCGTTTATATCCTTTATACCCAGACTGCCCTGAGATGTTTTGGATTAACATCTGTAAGTGGCAGGACACAGGGTGTAAACCCTTCTTTCTGCTTTTCCCAGAGCAGAGGGGGGCTGGTTTCCTGGAGGGTTGTCTTGCTTTAAGGTGGAAGTGAGAATTGGGGAGACCCTGCAAACTGGAAATCCTTCTTGACCTGTTCATTTTTATTTCAAATCGGAATTTTGTGGCCTAGTTCAAGTTACAGATGTTGTAGACGAAGATACTGAAGTCCAGATAGGGGAGGAGCCTTGCCCAGGATTAACAGACAGTAAGGCTCCAGGAATCTGACGATGTCGGTGTCTCTGTGTGAACACAGATATGCCTGAGACTGTTCCCAGGCTTTCTGTTCTGTTGCATTGTTCTGTTTTGCCAAAATTATACTTTCTTAGTCACTGTTGCTGTGTAAGTTTTAGTATCCAGGAGCAAGTCTGTTATTGGCCCTTTGCATGTACATGTAAATCTTAGCGTCAACTGGCTTATCTGTTTCCAGTTTTCACAAAATGAACAAACACAAGCCGCTATGGTTTTCGTTGAGATGGCACAGAATCTAGTTTGGGGAGAACTGACATCTTTACAATGTTGAACCTTCAAAACCATGAATATGGTATATCCCTCCGTTTTTTATGGACTTGTGAATTTTCTCCAAATAATATTTTAGAATTTTCTGTATCAGGTCTTGCATATCTTTACATTTATTCTTAGATGTTTTATATTTGGATGTTAGTGTAAATTATAATTTAATTTTTTTCCTTTTTCTAAATGTTTATTCTTTTTTTGTTTTTCCCCTCACCTGAGGACATTTTTCCATTTTTTGTTCAGATAGAGTGGGAGGGAGAGAGAGAGAGAGAGAGAGAGAGAGAGAGAGAGAGAGAAACATTGACGTGAAAGGGACACATCGAGTGGCTGCCACCTGCACGATATTCTTTTTTTTTTTTTTCCTTCAATCCTCCCCCGAGGACATGCTTAGAGAAAGGAAGGGGGGCGGTATGAGAGAGAAACATTGATCAGTTGCCTTCCATACTTGCCAAGTGGGGACTGAACCCACAACTCAGGTATGTGCCCTAATCGGGAATTGAACCAGCAACCTTTTGGTGCACAGGACAGGCACTCAACCAACTGAGCCACCTGGCTTGGCTCTAAATGTTTATTCTGGGTATTTAGAAATACAAGAGATATTTTCAAACTGACCTTATATTTCCCAACTAATTGTTGATTCTAGAAGCTTATCTGAAGATTCTTTTGGATTTTCTATGCACACAATCAAAATATCTGTGAAGGAGATTTTCCCCCTTGGGTTTGTTTTTGTTTTTGTTTTTTCCAGTAAGATGTTTAATAGAGGTGGTGATTCGGGCATCCTTGTCTTGTCCTTGATCTCAGCAGGAAGCTATCAGCATTTCATCATCAAGTATGATGCGTGCAGGAGGTGTTTATAAATACCATTTATCTAATTCCCTTTCTAGTCCTAGTTTGCAAGGCATTTTTATTATAAAAGGATGTGGAATGTCATCAAATTATTTTTTTCTGAATCTATTCAGATTTTTCCTCTTTATTCTATAAATGCGATGCGTTGCATTCCTGCATTAAACCCGTTTGCTTGCCCTGGCCGGTTTGGCTCAGTAGTGAGAGCGCTGGCCTGCGGTCTGGAGAGACCCAGGTTCGGTTCCCGCTAAGGGCACGTACCTCGGTTGCAGTTTGTCCCCGGACGTGTTTGGGTCTTGTGGGTGGCAGCCACTTGATGTGTCCCTTTCACATCGATGTTTCTTTCTCTCTCTTCTTCTCTCTTCCTCCCAGTCTATCTGAACAAAAAAATGGAAAAAAGTCCTCGGGTGAGGATAAAAAAAACAAATAAAAACCATTTGCTTGAGATGTATTATCATTTTTATATATTGCTGGGTTAATTTTCTTAATACTCTGTTCAGGATTTTTACATCTATGCTCATACAAAGATTGCCTATTGATCTACTGTTTGCTAGTGTCTTTGCCATGATTGATTGGGCTCATAAAATGAATTGGGAAGTACCATGTTTTTTGTTCTCTGGAAGAATTTGTGTAAGGCTGGTGTTATTTCTTTCTTAAGAGTTTGTTTAAAATTGGCATACTTTGTTTTTTAAACATTTGGATATTTTCTTTCAGCACTTTGACAATATTCCAGTGTCTTTTGGCTTTCAGTATTTTCGTTGAGAAATTAACTGTCAATTTTATTGCTACTCCTTTGATAATAATAATCTGTCTTTTTTCCCTCTGGCTGCTTTTAAGATTTTCACGTTGTCTTTGGTGCTCAGCCGTTTACTGTGTGCCTCGGTACCGTTTTCTTTGTATTTAGCCTGTGTGGAGTTCATCCATTTAAGGTCGTCTTTCTTCAGTTTTGAAAAATTTTTGGCTGTTATTTGATGTAAGACATCATCAATGAAAACTTACAGAAATAACTTGAGACCTTGGATGATGTGATCTTCCCAATCCTCTCCATCCTCTGCTGCGATTCTAATTGCATGTCTGTTCGCCCTTTTTTTTTTTTTTTGCATCCCCTATATTTCTTACCCTCTCATCTTTATCGTCTCTCCTTTTGTCTCTGATTTCCAAGCCAGATATTTTCTTTGGGCCTATCATTTAGTTGACTAATTTTCTCTTCAAGCTGTATTTAAGCTGTTGTTAAACCCACTTATTGAATTCCTAATTTCAGTTATTTTAAAGTTTCAGGATTTCTGTGTGTTCTTTTTGTTCTATTTTGTTTCTAGTATTATGAGAAACTTTTTACTCTTTTTCACTCTTGAACTAATAAGCATAGTTGTTTTTTTCAATTCTGTGTCTGATAACACCTTTATTTTTAGCCCTCGTGAGTCTGTTTCTAGCACCTGTTGTTTGACTTGGAATCCATTCAGATTGTCTTAAATCCTCACATACCTGGTTATTTTTTATTGAGTGTAAGACATCATCAGTGAAAACTTACAGAAATAACTTGAGGCCTTGGATGATGTTCTCTTCCCATCGGGGGAACATGCATTTGCTTCTGGCAGGCTCTGAAGCACCAGCAATCTGGATCACTGTAATCCAGTCCCAGGGCTTGAGAAGCGTCTGTACCTGAGACCCTGCCTGCTTGGGGCCCGCCGTTCCTCTTACTTGGGGAATGGGACTCCCACTTCAGTTTCCCTGGCCCCACCAGCTGTCCTGTGCTGCCCACCTTTCAGCCTCTTGGCCAGCTCTTCCAGAGGTGGCAGGCGTTCTGAGAGGAAGGCTGTCCCCAAACGCCAGGCTCGCCTCTCTGGATTCCTCTCTTTTTCTGAGTCTTGGCTTCTTTATTCCTCATTGTCTGCAAATTCTCCATAACTTCAAGCAGAATTTTAAAAATGCTTTTCCACCTTTTCTCATTCTTCTCAGCAAAAAGGATAATCTGAATGACCTAGTCTGTCATTATTTCACTGGTTTTTGAATGGGTCGCTTTATTCGCATGACACTTGTCATGGATGAAATTGTTTCCTGCTCAAAGATCTATTGAAGTCCTAACCCCCAGCACCTTAGCATGGGACCTTATTTGGAAATAAGACCAAATTATTAGTTAAGATAAGGTCATACTGGAGAAGAGTGGGCCCTTAATCCAGTATGACTTTTGCCCTTATAAGAAGAAGAAAAGAGTGTGGCCAGTGTGGCTCAGTGGTTGAACGTCAATCCATGCACCAAGAGGTCGCGTTTGATTCCCGGTCAGGGCACATGTCCAGGTTGTGGGCCAGATCCCCAGTGGGGGGGCATGCAGGAGGCAGCCAACGGATAGTCTCTCTCAATAAAGAACAAAAAATTTAAAAAAAAAAAGGAAGAAGAAGCGAAGAGATACAGAGACAGAGGCAAACAGAGAGAAGATGGCCAAGTGATGGAGACAGAGACTGGAGCGATGCATCTACAAGCCAAGGAAAGCCAAGGATTGCCAGCAAACACCAGAAGACAAAGAGGCCAGAGATTCCCCCCACAGGTTTCAGAGGGCACGTGGCCCTGCCAACACCTTGATTTCAGACTTAAGCCTTCAGAACTTTGAGATGATGAATTTCTGTTGATGTAAGCCACCCAGCCTGTGGTACTTCGATGTGGCAGTGCTCGGAAACTATACTTTATAGTATACAAAGTACTTTCCCACAAACAACCTCGTTTGTTCTGCACAACTATCCTCACAGGAAGGCGGAGGACAGGTGGCACTTGATGAGATCAGAGTTAGAGAAACTGAGGCCCAGAGAGGAGGCATCAGCATTCCGGGTGCCACAAGTCACAGGCAGAGTTTGGGTGTGCCTAAGTAGTCTGCTTCTTTCTAACCCCCGGAGATGCCATAATTTCTGTCCATCGTCATCCCATCTCTACTGTCCTAGGCTTGGAGAGGTTCCCAGTGACCCTGTGCTGATGTCCATTGCTTTGTAGGTGAAAAGGACAGGATATTGACTTAACTGGGCAATGCACACATTCATTTGTTCAGTAGACACTTAACCGAGCACCAAGGTCCTTGCCTGGGTGGGGGCAGGGGCACAGAACAGAGCAACAATTCAGTCGCTTTTCTCGGGAGTTCACAATCCAATGACAGAAGATACATGCTCACACTTAAACTATTGTGGTTTTTAAGATAGAAATGAGCAGAGTATGAATAATTTTACTCAAAGTGAATTTTCCACTCTGGTTTATATACAAATGAAATGTAACAAAGTATTTGTATAACCTGTTTAATATTCATGGCACATCCTTTGCCCTAAAGCGTTAGACATTCTCACTGTAATTATTTAGAAAATGATCTGCTGATAAATTGTCCTAAATTATGTCCCAATATAGATGAATAAATTTAGACCTTATTAGGTTGATGTCATCGACTTAGAAATGTAGCCGTACGGCAAATGCCAGACCACAGTGGACTAGATATAGTCTGCCTAGTAAATGTTTCTATTTAGTACACTGTGCTACTCAGTCATCAAGTTGGTGCTTAGGCCTTTCCAACGAGTGTAAAGAAGTGTCGGGCAGTTCTTGTGCTCAGAGAAAAACCGTCAGCGATGAAACCTTTATCCTTCCACTTGTTCAACCTTAATGTGAGTGTCCAGGCAATGGAGAGACGGTGTTGAATAAGACATGAGTGACCAAGATATAAAATTCAGTGCTATTGTGTTTAACAGCAGAAATTCGAGAAAATAGCTGGCTGAGCCAAGCGCCCAAAGGCATCGTAGGTATTTGGGAAGAGAAGTGTGGGTTGGAGTTTTTAGGGAAGAATTTCAGAAAGCTTCATGGAACCAGACCTTAAAAGGTAAGAAAGGGGCTCAAGGAAGGCCTGTGGGAAGTACTAAGTGAGGAGAGATGGGGAGCAGAAAGGGGCAGGAGCAGGGAGGAAACCCGGAAGCATGCGGGAGGGTGCTCCAGAAGGGACATACGCCTGATACATGCAGTTGCATGCATACTTGCTTCATTAAACGGCAGCACAGACCTCAGGGCCTGGAGGACTAAGTTACAGTCTCTGTCTGCCTCTAGCCAATTCTGACATTGTACAGGTCACTTCATTTCTCTGTGCCTTTATTAGGGAACAGGAATCTGCATGGCATCAGAACATCCCCCAACGTCTAATCCTTTAGAGCCCCTTTGCACCCCTGCCCATCATGCCCAGCCCAGGCCTTTGCCAACTCTGGAAGTCCCTGTGTCTGCTCAGGCCAGCTGGGGTCCTTCAGGCCCGCTATGCTACGTGCTTGGTCTTTTCTTAGCTTCATGCCTCTGCTCCCAGAATGGCTCACTTCCTTCAGGGACACGTGTGGAATGTTTCCCAAACCTTCTTAGATTTAACATATTTCTTGAAACTCTCCAGCCTGTAAACATGATCTGCCTCTCCCTGGGAGTGTCATCTGGGCTCACGTTTCTAGAGGACTGATTTCATTCTGTCCTTCCAGGGACATTCCATTTTCATATCAGTCAGTTCTCTTAATAGTTCTCCCATCACGTGTTCTTTTGATTTCATATGATCACAAACTATGTAGACCAAAACTTAACATTGCTTCACAGTGACACTAAGCGAGTGTACTCTTTAATTGGGGTAGAGTTGTTTTGGTCTTTCTGCATCAGGTAGACAGGGTCTTAAATAAAATACAGCTCCTGGAGCTTGGAAACAGTATTAAGAACTATTTGTGATCTGGGCCCTCTGCTGTTAGCTTGGTCAGACTCTTGAAGAACCCCCTGCCTCCAAGGAGCTCCCACTCTAGAATGGGAAGCAGGCCCTATTGGATGATGAGGAGTAGAAGACTAAGGGACATGGTGGTAGTAGCAGGAACACCTTTTATTTAATAAGATTTATGTCAGTGGGAATATTTATTATTAAAGAGATTATATAAAATATGAAAAATTGATTATGTGTGATATCAGTGGTTTTCAGACGGCTCTAAATTCTCTCTTGGGCTGAGTAGGTCAGATGCAGTTCTTCCTTTGCTCCACCACAAGACACACACACACACACATACACACACACACACACACACACACACACACACAGCACCTGTCATCTTCCGGTGTCTTATATTAGGTGTCCTTGTATGAGTTACTTTTTAAAACATGGATACCCATTCTATTTTAAAGATTGAAAACTAGACTTTTCTGTAGAAGGCACTTCACTGTGGACTCCTGAGCCTGGGAAGGTGCACTCAGGGGACCTTGAGCAGAGGGTCTGTTGTTTTCAGGAGGCTGCTTTGAGATGGGACCCCTAACTGTAGGACATTCAGAACAGTAGCCTCAAGACAGAACCTAAAACTCATCCCTTTTCTGGGGAAACAGGGTTAGAACTTCACCTCAAGTTGATTTTTAAGGTGACATGACAGAAGGACAGTCTCCGAATGTTTTCTCACCTCCACCTTTATTTTAGAAGTGAGGTGTGAGGTGGAGACCAGATAGGAAGTAGGGGTAGGCATGGAGGACCCTTTCCAGGAGGGGTTATTTAATGACACTGGGTATTTTCTAATCCAAAACCAGGTCCTGGAGAAGTTGGGGACTCTGTGGGAGGCTGCAGTTTCAAGAGCCGGGGTGTTAGCAGAGGCCTGCCCTGAGGAAGGCTCAGCAGGGAGGGAAGGGAGGGGCCAGGGCTCCTTTCCTCGGGACAATGGGTTCCTCATCAGCATCTGCCCCCAGGGTCCCTCCTGGGTCCAAGGAGCTGTGAGGAAGGATTAGGGTCTGGTTTGAGATCTCATACCCCCTTTCACCCATGTCCTGCAGTGCTCTAGTAACCAGGGGTTTGATATGGTGCGATTCACTTGCTCTATGGATTGGGGCAAATGTGGTCTGATTAGCTCACTTGGGTTTAAGAGGAGTTAATAATTTAGCCCAGTTCCAGCCTCTTCCCTGCCCCAACCTCCTGTGAGCCCTACTGCCCTATGCACTTCCTCAGCCCTGTGGGCCTGGCTCAGCCCCTCAGATCCCTCTCTACTAACCCCACCCCTATGGGTTTGAATGGGTGCCCCTTGGACCTCTTTGAGCCTCAGTGAGACAGGAGAAGGAAAGAGAGGGACCCTCGCCCCACACCTGTGCAGCTGTCCGAGTGCATTCCTACCAGTATCTTACCTCTTCCTCACAACAGCTTCTGGGGATGGCCAGCGTTGAACTTCTGATTGGCTAAATGGCTTGCCTGAGAAGACAGTGTTGAACTTCTGATTGGCTAAATGACTTGCCTTAGACGACAGCGTTGAACTTCTGATTGGCTAAATGGCTCGCCTGAGAAGACAGCATTGAACTTCTGATTGGCTAAATGACTTGCCAGAGGAAAAGGACGTTGGAGGCTGGATGCTGTCTGGGATTCCACTGCTCCCATGTAGAATGGCACCTCCAGCGGGGCTTGGCGACCGTCACAGCAGTGGCCTCTTGGCACTGCCCCTTTCACAGTCAGGACAGAACCAGGGCATGTGAAGAGCCAGTGCCTGCTCCGCCACGTGTTTGCCCGGGTCATAGTCAGTACCCCCGAGTTTAGAGACTGAGTTACAGGTACAGATGTGTACTGTCTCCTCCCACTAGTTTGGGTGTTTCCCCAGGACAGAAACATTTTCTTATTTAACTGTTTTTAATCTCTCAGTGCCTGGTCAGCACCTGGCACAAATTCGGTGTGAGAGAGTAATCCCAGCCCCTAACACCACCACCAAGACTACCACCACCACACACACAGAGTGTATGCGACTTGTGTGCTGATGTAGAACTACTATGAGGCCTCACCTCGGTGGTAAGGGGACATACGCCCTGTATGAGAGTGGTCATTACAACTCCTGGTAATGCTGGGACATCCCGTTTGTTCTCTTGGGCCTTGTCTCTGCCAAGTTCAGATGTGCTTGAGGGCTTTTCCCCAGGTCTTGGAGAATAGCAGTATCTCCTTGGGGGAAGGAGGTAGCCAGGACAGCCCCATAGAGGATCCGTGGAGAGGGGCCTGAAGGCAGCTACATCTAGCTGCCCCTGTAGGTAACTCTCAGTTGGATTCTTGGATGCTGTCCTCAAACTGAAGTCTTGCAGTGCTGTGGAACATGAAGCCAGAGTCTGTCCCAGAGTGACCCTGAGTGGTCTGGGAGGCAGTGCCCTGAGGATCCTGAAGCAGGGGCTGTGGTGACCAGTTGGATTCCCACTGGGAGCTTCTCCCTCCTCTGCTCAGGCCAATCTTTGCTAAACAGATTGCTACTGTTTCTCCTTGCAAATGTAGGTATGTTGAGTTATGGGGTAAATCGGGCCTTATGGGCCAGCATGGGTGCACCATATCACTGTCACGTGGTATTTATGGGAAATAGCATTCCAGGTCCTAAACAAGCTAGCCAGGGCCTTGCCACCTCCTGGCCTGAAGCACTGAAGGGTGTGTTTCCATCTAAGGGCTAGCTTCAAAGCTGTGGCCAGCCCAGGCCCAGAGCCCCTGGGCCAGGCAGGACAATGCCAGCCTGTGGGTGTATGACAAGCCAGGGCAATGCTTCCATCATGGACACTAAAGGGTGGGTCCACCAAGCATCCTTTACTTCTCGGTGTTACCTTATCTTGTACAACATTACAACAAGCCAGTCCAAGCCAGGTAGGGCCACCAAGGGGCTGTGAGCTGGAAAGGGGCCTAACCACACCTGCATCTGCTAAAATCACTTTGAAAGAGTGGATGAGGAGAGACCTGTCACTGTTGACTGCTGCACAGGTTCCCGAGAGGGCGGTGTTGACGTGGGCCAGGATGATGGCTGAGCAGATGGGCCTGATATCTTGTGGCTTGTGGGGGACACAGGAGGAAAAGCCGAACTTGGTGTCCACATTTCTGGTGTTCTTGAAGTGACATCGAAGTAGTCAGTTGGAGAAAGGAACCCTGGGATCTTCTTTTGAGAAGCTCTGAAAATGCAGGACTGCCGTCCCGACTGACAGTTCAAGTGTGTTCTTAAAATATCTGATGCTGGCAGAGCGGAACTCTGTGTAGGAAGAATCACATGGTACTTCTTATTCTAGGTTCAGTCCCCGGAGTGTGGTGTTTATTTTGAAATATGTGGTTTATTGAATCTTTATCTAGAGAGGTTTCTTTGTTAATATTTTTTTATTTATAAAGGTGTTGTACCATAGAAAATTCCTGGTAAAGGAACAAATAACTAAAAACATTTCTTATAAAGTCAGGCTGTTATGGGAATTCAAATTGTACAGTTAAGAACTATAGGCAGTTGCCCTGGCCTGAACAGTGGTTAGAGCATCAGCCTGCATACTGAAGGGTCTCAGGTTCGATTCCTGGTTAAGGGCATGTACCTGGCTTACAGGTTCGATTCCCAGCCCCAGTCAGGGGTGTTTAGGAGGCAGCCAATCTATGTGTCTCTCTCACATTACTGTTTCTCTCCCTCCCTCCCCCCCTTCCACTCTCTCTAAAAATCAATGGAAAAAATATCCCCAGGTAAGGGTTAACAAAAAAAGAACTATAGGCTGTTGACAGTAACATTTGAATGTGCATATTTCCATCTGAATTATTAAACCGTTAGCTAGTTTTCCTTGCTTTTCTGTATTTTTTCCAATGAAACAACACACAAACCAATACAAAATCTAATCAGCATCAGATCACTCATTTAGGCCCTCAGAAAACTACAGTAGTAGGAAGGGAACAATACAAACATAAGTGTGATTTAATGAAGTTTTCAGAATTAATCTGCAAACACCTGTCCATATGCTTTAGCGCTGACGCCTGTGCTAATCAGAATGCGGTGAGTGAGCATCAACTCCTGTGTTTACCCTCCCCTTGTTCAAACAAAACAGGGAAGAATTTCTGTGTTTGAACACTGGGAACAAGGACAGGCCAGGTAGCCTTCACACCAGGCCAAGGTGAGACTTCCTTTGCCTGAAATTCTTGAGGTAAGAATTCAGAGTTCATTATAGTTCATGCTGCTGCTGTTTCCATCATCCAGCCTAGAGAGAAGGAGTACTGTGTGTCCTGTTTACACGATGAAAATAAACGTCTCTCAGCCTGCCGTTTGCTCTTTTGTCCCTTGTGGTTGCTGTCCCACAATTGGAAGACTTGTTTATCCATGTGAAAAAGGAATTCGAAAGGGTTATGAAGTCCACAGTTGATATTTGAGAGATTGAAAAACAGGGCTGAACAGCCCAGTGCCAGCGGTGTTTACTTTTCCTTGCAGACTCCTTTCTGTTGTCATTGCCAGCTTCTCTAGGAAGGGGTACCCGTGGGCACCCTGAGGAATGATCCTGGTGGGCAGCATGTGAAACGCCCTGTGGTTCCTGTTGATCTTCCTGCCTCCACACTGCAAAATCATGACAAAAGTAAATATTCGGGGCCAGGTTTATTTTGGTGCAACAAGTTCCAGTCTGATTTCTAAAATTAGGAATTCTTTGGGGTGCACGTGGTTGGAGGCACCATGCCAGGGAACGTTGTCTCAGGGCTGGTTCTTGCTTGGAAATGGGTGTCTAAGCCTTCTCTCATGTCTGTCCACGTGTGTAAACCCACTGCCGATTGTAGGAAGGTGTTACCCAGCTGATTTGGTAGGCTCCCATCCCCCTGCCCGCACCAGCGTGACCCCTGCTTCGATGAGGATCTGAGCCTGCCTTCTGTCCAGACAAGCCTTCCAAGAGCACAGCTCTCATCCTGTCCGTGTCCCCCCCTCAAAGCATTCACTGACATCCCCCATCACAACCTGGGCGTGTGATCCAGAGATTGCCATGCTTTCTCAACATAGTGAATTTTACATAATCTCTTTCTGGAAACTTGCACTCATTATTTTATAGGAAGCAGGAGGTGCCATTTTCATTAAAGATGGCAGGGAGCTGCCGTTTGGGTTCCGCAGAGAGGGAGTTGGCCATATGTGGGTGGCGCAGGTTAAAACTGCTTGGAGGAGGGAAGCTTGCCGTGGGCAAGAGGTCTTCCCGGGAAAAGCGGTGCTGCTTGAGCTGAGCTCTCCCTCGAAGAATCGCAGGAATTGTGTCTTGTTAAAATATCAGTCATTTTCACCATTCTGTGTTTCCTTTCGTACGTTCATGTGTTCAGTGAACATCTGCTGTGACAAGCCTGTTTTGTAACAGCGTGTTTCTAGGTCTCAGGGACTCGGGCGTGAACCAGGTAGGTGCCAAGCCTGTGTCCTTGGAGCCCACAGTCCAGAGCTTATCCAGAAGCGCATTACAAAGTCGCAGACACAGGGCACGCGCAGTGTCAAGATGCTTCACCTGAGAGTAACCACAGACACTCCTCTTCTTGTCTTCATAATGGTCGTTTCTTAGGGCAGTCAGTATTCTCTCCGGTTGCTATGCACTGATTTAATTGACCATTTCTTCTCTCGTAGACGTTCGGATTGTTTGGTCTTTGCCCCGTCACTCATCTGCTTTGCAAATGGATTGTTCCAGTTTGCAGAGTTACCAGCTATGTGTCAATGAATGAGCCTGTGCCATTGAAACCTCGCCACCATAGGTTATATGTTTTTTATTTTTATCATTTCTGTTCATTTAGTAGGTACAAAACTGGCCTCATTGTTTAAACATTCATTTATTTGATTACTATTAAATTTCAACCTTTGCTTCTCCTAAGTGCACTATTTGTTTCAATCCTTTGTTCCGTTAACTTTGGCTCTCGATGTAGAAAACAGGCTCTGTGTAATGATCATTATGAGCTCAGATTCTAGACTCACACAGACCTGGTTTATATGCGGCCCTACTACATAGGGATTGTGTGACCTCGGGCACAAAGGTCTGGGGCTCTCCTGGGAGGCTGAGTCACAGAGAGTTTGGTGGCCTTGGTACATCCAGGACACAGTGGGACCACCCCTGTGTCCAGTCCCATCTAATAGGGCTGCCATGAGTATCATTGGTTCATTTTGGAGTTTTCAGCAGTGTAGCATTTGGAGTGAAGGCGGGTGGCACAAAACCTCATATTCAGAGTCTCTCCCTGGGAATAAAACCCCAACCCAAAAGAGTGCTAGGGAGAGGCAGGAAGCATTGTGGGATGGCTGGGAGCCTGCAGTCAGATTGCTCTGGCTTTGAACCCAGCATCCTTGCTGCACAGTCGTATGTACCCCGAGTCTCTGTCTTCTCATCAGAGAGGTGGTCATATTGGCACTGCACACTGTGAAGTCCAGAGATGCTCTATGTCAGGAGCCTCACACAAACGAGGCTCTCAGCGAATGTGGGCTGTTGCAAGCCAGCAGTGAGCAGGGAACCACATCCTATCAACACGGAAAGGTGAGAATAGAATTTCTCCTGTGCAGCCTTTGCCACCAGCCCTGCTCCCCGTCCTTACCCCCTTGATTTCTCACTGCTGGGGGAACCACGCCAGTGCCAGGCTGCAGTGGGAAAATGAGCTTTCAGAGGTATATTTCTTTCATAGAGTGTGGGGTGAAATTCCCTGGGGAAATTTATCACTGAGAAATGGAACAAGGACTAACTTGATATCAAAAAGTGACTCTTTTGGTGCCTAAGCCATTTTTCTAGGAGAAAAGGATGTTTGGATTCTCAGCAGCCACATCTGTTTGAACTGTGTGCAGCCTGTGCCCTGGCCTCTCCCCACCCTCAGCACCCCGCACACCCCCCTTACATGCAAACAGAGGAAAGTTGTGGCTGTTGACCACTCTTTGGGGTGGGAAAGGAATGTAATGTATGCATAGACTGCCCAGAATTTCCTGTTGGACACCCATTGCAAACCACGGCCCTGGGATGCATTCCAGAGACTGCAGCCCAATTCTAGAAGAGAAGAAATGGTGCATTCATTTACATGATGGCCCTCGGGAGGAAACGCCCCCTCCTCCTGGAAAAAAGGTGTTTAGCTTATTCCGTAGTAACATAGTTGGGCATTGAGCTGCATGGTCTCTCCGGGGTTGTAAAGTGCTGACATCCCCAGGTTTGAAGAAAGAGCCCCACCTCCGGTGTGCAGTTTTGCAACCTTAACAGCATTGGGGTCCACGCTGATTCTTGGGGCAGGACATATTTTTATTTCTAATATTCTGTTGTAAATACTTGGATGATATAAACTGCTATGGAACACCTTTCTTAATTCTGCTCTTGAGTCAAGAAAGAAACTAGTTTTGAGAGCAGGTTTTGGTGCTTTTGACACATTAGCAATAGCCTTGATGTGATAAAGTCAGTTTTCTCCTAGAAACTCTTACACTGGGTGCTCGGTGGTCTGGCCTCTGTGCCGGCACATAGGTGGCTTGACACCGTGGAGATGAAAGGCAGACCTGCTTTGTTTTATGTAGCTGCCAAGATGCAGTTTCTTCTCTCGGGAAGAAACCTGAATGACTGTGGATGGACTCGTAACGAGCAGCAAACATTTCCACCTACGTGTTCAGCTACTGTGGTCTTCCCCCGAACGACTCCTGTGACTGTGCAGAGACGTTGCGCGCCGGGAGTTCTAGGCAGATCAGGGTTACGGCAGGTGGGTGGGGTGCTCACAAAGGTGAGTATGCGAAGCTCTGAATTGGTGCAGAGCCCAGAGGTTTGGGATCTGAAGCCTCCCCACATCCAGAATCCAGACCAGGTCAGAGCACAAGAATCGTGAAAGGGTAGTGGCACGGGCTCCAGCAGCTATCGCGCTCATTAAGGAAACACTGGCCGTGTGGGGTCAGCTTTTCCATTCCTGGGTGTGGAAGGGAACCAGTTAGGTCGGGAGGTGTAAGAGGACAACTAGAAATGCCCCTCAGCCTGTGTGTCCTGCCTGGTTGTGAATTCACTTGTGCCTTCCACATGGGCATGAATGGTTTACCAGCACTAGACCCGTCCTCCTGTCTCACGGGAGGACCAGACCTCACCGACAGCCTTGGTGGACTTTCCTCTGATATTTAGTGTTTTTAATGTCAGCACTTTCTTTCTACCTGTGTTTCATGTGATTTCCTACAAAAGGCCCGAGTCCTGGAGTTCACTGTAAGCTTCCCGAGTGGAGCTGCTGCTTTTTATTAATTTGGTTTCTATTATTATTGCTGTTGTTCAAAGAAACCTTCGCTGGATCGATGGTAAAGTTTTAAAGAGCTACTGTAAGTTCTGCATTTAGAAGTCATGGAACTGAGAAAAAGGAGTCTATCTACCTGTTTTCTCGCAAGCCAGGCTGTTTTTGTGAGGACTGTTGTCGGATACAAGCTCACTTCGGAATGTCCACAGTAAAATGCTGTATTGTATCTCAACCAAACGTCATTTTTTGTTGCTATGCTTGAAGTTACTGGTAGATTTTCCCCTGGCACAAACCTACATGTTTTTGCTGCGCCCACCAGGGAGCCCTGTGGGGCAGGTGCTATGATGCCCATGTTACCGGTGTGGCTTCGTCGGATGAAGTCACACTGGCTAACAAGAGGCAGGGCTGCGACTTGAACCCAAATGTAACTCCAAAGCTCATTTTCTGTCCATGGAACTTGTATTGAAAGTCAAATTTTAAGTAAGAAATTCCAGTCTGGGCTCTTTATACAAAATGGTCCACGTGTCTGGTTCGCAAATGTCCTGAAAACCCTTGCTGCATCCTGATAGCTGCCTTCATCATAACTGAACGTTTAAACGCGGCAGTTCCAGGTACAGAAGTGAAACAGTCATATTCATGGTACTGGGCACGTCATCTCTATTCTCACGGAATCAGACCGAAACTCATCACCCGGGCTTCGACCTGGCCACTTTTTTCTCTCTGTTGTCTCAGATCTCACGTGCTCACACCAGACCCTTCACGCATGCCGTTTCCCCACTTCCTGCACCCTCCTACAATTTTATGGAACTCTCAGCCCAGTGTAGAAGACATGTCTTCTAAAGTCACTCCCCCCGTCCTTCCCCAGCCCCAACTCTGAACTGTGTGCCCTTCTTTAGGCTCCGGTGGTGTCTGGTCCTACTGGGTCATAAAAGCACTCATATTGTATCAGCATTGCTCGTTCGGGGTCCCTCCCCGTGGACACGAGCATCGCAGGGGTGCTGTGTGCTTCCTTAGTTTCTGCACTGCCTCCCCTAGGAGTTTACCTATTCAGAGATGATCCCTTCCATTGCCCATAACCCCAGAAAAAGGAAATATATTCTTTTACGTAACTAAAAATTCCAGGAGGGTTTGGTTTTCATGAAACCAAGGCCTCAGATGATACTGTCAGAGATCTGGCCCTCTCCGTATCTCAGCAACTTTCCCCCCAATTTTGGCTTCATGCTTAGGAAGGTGCTTCTCACTTGGCAGAAATGGCCACCAGGAGCTCCAGGCTTACATCCTCCCAGCTTAGAAAACCAACAAAAACAGAACATCTCTTCCAACAGCTGTAGCATCAACCCTGGGGCAGACTCTGCTTGGCCCAGGTTGGGTCATGTGCTAATCCTCTCAGCCAATCATGGAGCTCTGAGTACCCAGGCCTTGGGGAAAAACTGGAAGCTGATGGGGTGAGGGTGGTTCCCTAGCGGAAAATTGAGGCACTTTCACCAGAAAGATGGGTAATGGATTTTGGCAGGCAAAAAATATCAAGTGTCTGCTATGGCCCCCGTCGCTAGCTGGTGCTTTGAAGATCCTGGTTCTTGTTACTGGGCCAGCACTCTTCCCAGAGAGACCAAGGAAGTGTTTGGGAGGCTTCCCATCTTGCCTTTAGGATTGAAGACTCAACTCAGAAAAACTACCTATGCATCCATTTTGAGCTGCCCCGTGCACAGGCCTTCTCTAGGCCCCTCTTTTGCTCTCCAATAGGATGGGAGGTCCCCGCCCTGAGAGGAGAACAAGAGGGAATGTGTATGGATGGGAAGCAGGGTCTTGGCTCACTGAGCTGCAGTGACACCAGGTCCAGGGCCTAGACAGAAGCACTAGCTCCCAGGATGTACCCAGGAAAATAGCTATATGCCTATTTGTCCTCAGCATCACATACTCCCTGAAGTCGTCAGAGGTCACAGGAGGCCTGGATGAGGCCCATGCCCAACATCTCCAGCTCTTCACAACCCTTCCTAGGATTCTGCCCACCCAGGCCTGCTCAGAGAGATGGAGAAAGTTAAGTCTTAGGATCACCCCCTCTGCTCCTGCCACTGCAGCCTGTGGGATGTCCATGCCCAGGGCTTAACCATCGGTGTGAGGAGAAGGGCATCTGCTGGGACCAGCCATGGGCTTGTCTTGGTTAGCAGGGCTAAGGAAGAGAAAGGGGCGGTCCTTCTGACGGGCCTGTACTGCCAGAGCCTGGGAGACCTGTGCTGAGTCTGTTCGCCCCCATGGTGCTCCTGTGGTCCACCTCTCACAGGAGGACACTCTTTTTTGATGCACAGCTTGGGGCAGGGAGACCCGGGTCAGATGCAGATTGGGCGGGCGCAGTGCTCAGCAGAGGATAGAGCTCAGCGGCAGCGCCAGAGGGAGCAAGAGGAAAGCAGGTAGCAGCCCCAACAGTTCATTTGGACCCTGAACGCTTCCCTTTTCTTTTCTCCAGTTTTTAGGGCAATCAAATAGAATCATGTTCCCAGCTTTATTTCTAGTGTTGCTTTCTAAATTACAATTTATGTAACCAAGGTCTGTTATAGTAAGTTAGGCTTCCTAGTCGTCAGATGCCAAGGAAAAAAGATTTACCCACAGAATCCAGCCTTTGATTCAGGATTTACCTTCAGAACCCTCACTCCTTTAAAAAGCAAAAGCTTTGAAGAGACTAATGATAATAACAAGAGCTAGCATTTATGAGGTGCTTGCCCAGTTCTAGACACTGTTCTGATGCTTTACAATAACTCATGTTTCTCGCACAGCTGCCTGTAGATGAGTACCTTTATTATCCCCGTTTCACAGGTAAGGAAACCGAAACACAGAAAAGCCATAGCTTAGCCTAGGTCCTGTGCTGTTGCCGGTCAAGCCAGCATTCTACACCTAAGCTCTGACTTCAGAGCCCATGCTCAGAGCAACCAGTCTGTCCACTCGGGCTTTCCCTCAGTGGGCCGTGATGATAATTCATTACAGGGTACAAGATCAACTACAAAACAAGTCAAAAAGCTATTATAGTTGACCAGGGACAAAATGATGAGGGCCTCAGCTGGGATATAACAGGGACAGGGAATTGTTGAGGATAGATTTAAGAGCTGTTAAGGATATCAAAACCAACAACTTGATGAAAGGGAGAAGGGTAGATTTTTAGACAGGAGGTGGGTGGCCTGGAAGTCAAGAGAGCGGAATGAGCTAAAGACATACCTCAGACATGCATATATTCACTTGGCAATTCAGTAACCAAGGAGCAAATCCCTTCCACTGGACTGGGCTCTCTCTGAGAGAGAGGCTCCGAACCAGCCCCCAAGGAACAGGAATGTTCTGAGAAGTGGGGATATGAGGACAGGAGGAGTGGGCGGTGGGATGTCAGTGTGATGGGGAGTCTACCAGGGAGGAAACCAGGAGTGAAGTGGGCAAGTGTAGGTGTGGATATGAGTGGGAGGTTATGGGGAAAAGCAGAAAGCTTTGGAATGATTGTCGATGACTTTTTCTTCCTAAGTCTGATTTTTAAAAATGAAAATCTTTATGTCATGTTCTAGACTGATGTTCAAAGTTGCTACTTCCTTGACTCCCCCGACGTATTCTTAAAACCCACGTAACAGGAAGGTGTGTGCATTAAACTCTCTCTAACACATTTTTGACCGCTCACAAGTTAACTCGTGTTTTCCTGCCCAAACGTTGCGGACCGCGCATGAGTTAACTCAGGTTTGCACTTGCATTAGCTATTTTAATTTTTGAAACTCGGGGTAATATAGGATTATTGTATTTGTGACTCTTCGCCCTGAGGGTTGAAGTTCGCAAAACAGCACACCGTTCTATATTCTTGAAGTAGCTAGGGAATGGATATCTGCTGGTTCAAATGAGTGCAGCTCAGACCCTAACGTGCAGTTTGCCCAAAGACCTGCGGTCCCTGGCGTCTGTCTTAGAGATTTCTATGCGGTGCGCAATGTGTTAATATCATACTCCTACCGTCCTGATGCAGACCTTGTTTCTGGACACCTGAGCCACCAGGAGCCCTCTCTCGTGTGTATGTGATCAGTAGGAGGATTCATGGCGGTTGAAGAAAGGTGGGGAGAGGCCCAGTCCTGATGAAAAACAAAGAAGAAACTGGACGGCATTTGTGTGTACGAGGAGGTTGGGGGTTGGGTAGGGCTGCCAGATGCGAAAGCCAGGGGGAGCATTCTGCTGGGGAGAGACACTTATAGGGTGCCTTCTTTTCACATGAGCCTCCTCTGGTTTTGAGGTTGGCACATTGGAGATAGTCACAGTCCAGGACGGGGTGTGGGCCATGACAGTCGTGACATTTACTTCCTGAAAGGCCTTTAACAACACTGCTGTTGCCTGGTGTTTGCTTCACGGGCATGGAGTGGAAAAGCATAAAAAGTAAGCCTAAAGGTTTAGATTTAGAAGTAGGACATGGTTTCTCCTGAGCATCACCAAGTTGCCAAAAGAAAGCTTAACAACATGACTGCTCTCCCATTTGTTAGAATACTACACATGATTGCCATAAAACATTTGGGAAATAGAGAAGGAAGAATTGTGAGCACCCAGAGCCTGACAGTCACTGTTAACATTTTGCTATATTTTTGACAATCATTTCTTGTTTATAATCTCTTTTCATTTGTTTTTGCACAGTTCTAATCAAGTCAGATATGCAATTTATCTGGCTTTTCTGATCTAATGTTATAATATAAACATTTGTCCCTTAAAATATGAGCTTTAATTTCATGTATCAACCAAAATCTTTTTATCAGACTGTAGCTAGAGGAGAGGCAGCAGCTGGGGTGGAAGGTAATAAGGTCCTTACAATTCAGGCAGCCAGTATCTTGAGCCCCTCTGAGAAACAAGTGAGCCCTGAGGGTGGGGTGAGGCCAGTGCTGGACCTGAGGAAATCCATCCATTTTCCACTGGCCTGATTTGACAGCATCAGTCCCATCCCAGAATGACTAGGAAATTAGAAAGCCCCCAGCCTCCCAGAGATCCCTGCAGGACCTAGAATTAACTGTAGTTAGCAGGAAGAGGCCTGGACCCTGCCACAGCCTTGGAAGTGAGACCGCTTGGGCTGCTTCAGCTCTTCGTTCAGAGTAGAGAGAGCCTGGGTAGGCTGCCATTTCCCTTCGGGCACCATGGGCTCCCAGGTGACTCAGCTCATTCAGTAACTCTCAGTCTATTTATGGCCTCTACATGGTAAGTAATCATATGGTAGAAATTGTAAGTAGCTCACTGGCTCCAGGTTTAGGATTTTTTTTTAACTTGTAAGTTAGTTTGTTAATTAGTTAGTTATAGGTAGATTTATGTGATCCGACAATGAAAATTAAATCTGGGAAGGTACTTTTTTTCGGAGCTGTTTGGGGCCCAACCTGGGTATTATCTGCTCCGTGTCTCTGAGGCATGAACAGATAGCTTGTTTACTTGAAGAGAAATGTGCTGTTGGCCAGAAAAGAGAGAGTTGTTTTTTGTTTTTGTTTTTATCCTCACCCGAGGATGTTTTTCATTGATTTTAGAGGGAGATGGAGAGAGAAACATCCATGTGAGAGAGAAACATTGATCGGTCGCCTTTTGCTCGTGCCCTGACCAAGGATCAAACCCGCAACCTGGGTATGCACCCTGACCAGGAATCAAACCAGTGACCCTCTGGTGTATAGATGAAGCTTGAGCCACACCACCCAGGGCAGAAGAATTTTCTTTTTTTCCTTCTCTGACTAAATTATTTGAGTATGGCACAAAAACAGAAACACCCAATGTAACAACAAAACAGTTCAAACGACCATTTATATTAAATGTGAGTTTATTGCGGTAGTTTTCTCTCCATTTGGCCTTTTTCCTCCTCTCCTTCTTAATCTGACCTGAGTTGTTTCAAGACTGTCTGTGGCATGGCACATGCAGAGAGCACACACCCTGGAAATGGGTTTGGATCCTGGCACACGCCATGACCACCCGTGTTTTCTCGGCAGTGGTACAGAAGCAGCAACACCCATGTCCTCGGGTAGCTGAAAGGACGACATGAGTTGAGGGCTATGAAGTCCTGGCATTAAGAGGGCTGGTCCTCGGTGAACAGTGGTCATTATCGCTTCCCAGCGCTGCTGCGAGGACGGCCTGGTTTCCGGTGGCCTGGTCTGAATCGGTACCCTGTGACGTGCGCTCAGAGATTCACAAGGAGATAAAACAGCTAGCTCCTGCAGGGATTTATGGTTCTAAAGCTCATCTTCAGTGAATAAGTAAGGATCCTAAATCCACACGTCCTGGGCCATTTGCCCAAACACAAGCTAGAGACCATCCGTACAAAGAGAGTTGCTGGCAAAACAGCTTTTCCACCCTTTCTCAGAATTTCCGTCTGAATGCATTTGCGTTGCTGCCAGCAGGAGAGTACCCCGAGACGTTTAGCAAAGGTCTTGAAATCTCTTGAGAGGGAAGGTGCTATACAAATCACTCAAGTGTTCAAAAATAGGAATCGTGCCAGAATTGCTTTTTGGGAGAGAGAAACTCCAACAGTTATCGTGTGGACTTAAATCATTGGTGGTTTTCCCATTAACCCTTCAGCATGTCCCTTTGCAGTGGCCTCCTCTCAGAGCTCTGCAGACCACCCAGCCATGGTGTGCATTCCCGGGCAAAACCCTCCTGTCCCTTCAACTGGTCAGTTTCCTCCCCTGAGGTGTGTTTTTTTTCCATCTATACTAGTTTATACCTTCTATTTCTGACTTGTGGCAGCTTGTCTTGCACCCCGGATAACAGAAAGGGTCCATCACTCCCCCCAGGGAGCAAGTCCATGGCACAGACGGCCCCGGGTCTCATGAAGATGGCTTTGCCTGGCCAGCCCCGCTCAGGCCAGCGCCCATGTTCTCTGTGGCCCATTTCCTGCTGTGTATGTTTTCAGTGTAATGGAAGCCTTCAGCCCTGAGCTCTGTGAGTCCAGGCTCTGGTCCGTTTCCCGTCTGAGTTGAGGAAGGTGGCTCCCTTGTGCCCTTACACATCTTATTTCTTAACCCATGAAATTAGTCATTTCCATGGTGAGCGAGGTGTATCTAAAGAACCGAGTTTCAAAGTGACTCTTGGTACCCTTCCCAGGGAACTGCTTCTCAGAGAGTGTCAAGCCCGATTTGTGCCTTAAAGGATCTTTGTTTTGAAGGAGTGCTGGGTGCGGGGTCAGAAGACTTTCTCTGCAGGGTTCAGGAATGCAGATGGTGCCTGACCCTAAGGATGGGTCACGTAATGAGCAAGCAGCCCCCACTGGGCTGAGGTCAGAGGAATTCTGTCCAGCCAGCAGGATTGGACTCCATCGACCAGCTGGCCTTCTAGGGTTCACATGTCAAATAACAATCCTTAGAGTAACTTCCTGGGGCTCCTCATCTTCTTGTCCTGAATAGCTCTCCTGGTATCAGGGCTGGAGTTGGGGTGAGGTGGGGGCAACTGCCCATTCGCGCTTTCGTGTTGCATTGCAACTATGAGTACGAGCTGCCCTTGGCCACAGTGTGCTGCGTTTCTCTTTCCAGCTTCCCAGTGTAACGTCAGCCTAAAGAAGCAGAGGAGCCGCAGCATCCTCAGCTCTTTCTTCTGCTGCTTCCGAGACTATAATGTGGAGGCCCCGCCCCCCGGCAGCCCCAGCGTGCTGCCACCACTGGTGGAGGAGAACGGAGGGCTACAGAAGGTCAGTGCTGATGGGGACTGTGCACTCAGCAAAACTGCAGCAGCTGCCTGTCTGTCACATTCTGGACAAATGTCCTTAATAAGAGCCTATGACGGTATGTGTGCAGCCAGTTACTTAAAGATGTGAAATGACCCAAAACGTCATCTTTTTTGTTAAATGATATCTCCGTCATTCCCATGTAGCAACTAAAGAACCCATGTATTTGATGCGAGTTGTCAGAGGCCTTTCCCATCTTTATAACATTCGTGGCCAGTTGGATGTATGGATAGAGTTAAAGGACCACTAGCAGACAAAGCAATGGAAAGACAAAAGGAGAACCAGAGACCTGGAAAAGAGCCAATAATAAATATAAATGGATTTAACTACCTTGCTTGATAACAAATATATTTGTTATATATTCTTTTTAGGTATCAAATACAAATTTCTAAACCGATCGTTACCATGGGTTAAAAATAACAAACAAATGCTACCCACATGCTATCTACAGACATATTCAAAACAGAGTAACTCAGAATAGGTAAAAGTAAAAAGATGAGCAAAAAGACATCCCACAAGTATAAGCAAAAAGAAAACAGGTTACAATATTAATTCAGTCAAAGTACTAGAAGTTCAGGTAAAAATCACTGAGAATGGCAAAGGGGGATTATTCATTATGAAGACAGTCAAGATTGAGAACAAAAAGTCATTAATCTTTAATCCCATAAGTCATAAATCATAAATCCCAAATAACATGAGCAAAGGATATGAACAGGCATGTCTCAAAATAAATAATACAATTGGTCCGTAAACAAAAATTGTTCATTATGGTCAGTAATCAAAGAAATGCAAACTAAATGAGATCCTTTTTCATTATCAAATCATCAAAGATACTTTTAAAGATAATATTTGGGTTTGGTGTGGTGTAGTGAGAGGGAGGGTAGAAGATATAAATTGGTTATTAGTAGGAGTTTTAATTGGTTACACCTTTCCGGAGGGAAATTGGGGATCTGATCTTAAAATTACCTTCAAGATGTGCATTGTTCCCCTAAGCAGTTCCACCTTATTGACACAATTATACATGTGTAAAGAACACAAGATATTATCCAGAATACATTATAATGCAAAATTGTAAGCAACCTAACGATCCACAATAGACGATAAAAGATCTATAGAGTAACCATACAATCAAATAGTATGCAGCTATAAAAAATGATGTCTCATCAATATTACCGATATAGGGAAATGTTCACGATATATCACTTCAGAGAAAAATGTTAAGATATAGTGGGTGGGTATATTTACAATTATGTATATAGTCATACACATACACACACACATACATTTATAAGACTAGAATGATGTATGCCAAAATATGAAGAAGTTATACTGGTGGGATTATACATAGGTTTTTCTCTTCTCTGTGTTTTATTTCTTTCTCTGTTTTCTTTTCCCAATTTTCACAGAATAAGCTTAAATTAATTTCGTGATTAGAAAATATATTCTTTTAAAGTACATGTGGCCCAACCGGTGTGGCTTAGTGGTTGTCGGCCCATGCACCAAGAAGTAGCCAGTTCGATTCCTGGTCAGGGCACATGGCCAGGTTATGGGCCAGATCCTCAGTGGGGGGCATGCAGGAGGCATGTTCTCTCTCATCAATGTTTCTAGCTCCCTCTACCTTCCTCTCTCTCTAAAATCAAAAAAGACAAAATATATATATATTTTTAAGTGCATGTGAATGCAAGGAAGGGGTTTCTGAGGAGATGACAGCCTGAGCACTTAAGTTCCCTCTCTGAATAAACCCAGCTGAGCCTGCCCTAAAACCAGGAAAGTGCATGAAGGCCTCCAGTTTTCCTGACATCTTCAGGGGAAAGAGCAGGCACCGGACGCGTTTTCTCTGGTTCTCAGTGAGAAGCAGGGAACCAACAGAGGAAATTGCTTGCCTCTTCTGGAGAACAAAGGCCCCAAATGTGTAGTCCTCTGAGGTCAACCAGTCAGCAGGAGCTGTGGGCCGGCTTTCTGTGTAAAGTCCCTGGAGGGGCTGTAGCGATGAGCTGAATTGCTTTCAGTTCTTGTGCCCTCGACAAGCCCCATAGCACAGGGTCTTTCTTCATCTCTGTGCTTTGTCAATTTGGGGCTCTGCTGGACCATGAAAACGTCACTCCTTGCTGGGCCTTTCGGAGCTGCCTCATTTGCCACTGCCGAGAAAGTCCAGGTTGAAAAATTACAATATGAGACTCCTACTGAGGTAAAACTAATGGAAGAGCTAGGAGAGAGTTTTAACAGACAAGCCAGGAAATGATATTTCAGGAACTGAATTTTAAGTGCAAAAGTAACTTTTAGAACTTAAAAAACATCCCATGATTTCTAAATATAAGAATTCAGTAAACAAACCGAGAAAAGGGAGAAAGAATGGTCACTGCTGAGGACTGAATGAATGCTCTGGAAGAGCAAATGGAAGAAATATCTTACAATTCAGACCAGAAACACAGAGATGGTAATTGCATGGGGGTGGAGGGGACATCTAGGAGACCTAACGTGTAAATAACAGAAGTTGCAGAAAGAGAAAAGGTAATAGAAGAAATTTTTCTTGAGCTGAAAAAAACTATAATTTGCAGATTGAAAGGGTACCAAACATACAGGAGGATTAGTGGGGGCAAGTGAGGGCACACAGGCCCAGATATACGTTGATTGTATTCTGAAATTTAGGTATAGAGAGAAAATCTTACAGGCTACCAGAACAAGCTATTTTCTAAAAAGAGAGAGAGATAATTATACTAGACTTCTCATCAGCAACACTGACAGCCAGAGACTATGAAAACTGTTTATAGGCTACTGAGAGAAAAAAATTACAAGCCAAAAATTCTATATGTGATCAAGATATCATTTATCTGTTAAGGAAAAAAATGTATATTTTCAGACATACAATGATTCAGAGAGGGCAGCAAAAAAAATCTGGGGGAGATATTATTACAATATAATTATAGAAAATGTAGGAATGAATATAACTACTAGAAATAGAACTATGTATAACAAGTAGTACAATTAGAAAATAGATCCTCAACATTCACAGAGAATGAAAGGGAAATAAATAGAAATGTGAACAAGCCATCAAAATGAAGGAAAGGGAGAAGGAACAAATAGTCTAATAAATAGTAAACCCAACATAAAGAGTAGACATGACACCAAATTCAGGAAACCGAATTCAGGAAAGACCAAGCCTGTATCAGATTGGCTTGAAAAATTCAGCTGTATGTGTTTTCAAGAATATACCTATATCAGATAGGAATGATTTTGGCAGCAAGTAAAAGAAAACTGACAAATAATAGCTTAAACGAATAGGGGACTGTTTTTGTTGGACAAAAAGCCCGAGATTTGTCATTGCTGAGGTTAGTTCAGGTGCCCGACAAGGCCATCAGGGACCCTGCCTCTTTCTGTTCTTTTGTCTTTTCATCTTTGTGTTCCACCGTCCTTGGCATGTTTGCCTTGATCCTTGAGCTTGTTGTTTATTATCTCAAAGTCTCAAGCTTCAGCAGCCATATCCACACTGAAGGGAAAACAGGGAGGAGTAGTCCAGCCATGTCTGTCCCTTTTAGGGAAAGGAATGACTTTCACAGAAAACCCCAGGAGACTTCTGCTTACTTCTAATAGGCCAGAACTTCGTCACATGGCTACCCACAGCAGCAAGGGAGGCCTGAAGGGGGGATGTAGACCGGCAAAAAGAATTTAGACAAAATTGGAGCCCTTTTCACAAAAGAGAAAAGAAGAATGACTACTGAGAAGATGTACTTACTAGTCAGTAAAGATTCACTTACGCTGCATCAGTAACATCCCCCCGAACCCCGGAGGCTTAAAATAATACAAAAATGTATGTTTCCCTTGTGCTGCATGTTGATCATGATTTAGCGGGGTCTTTTGTTCTTTGGCACAGTTCAATAGAAATAGAATGAGAGCCACATATAATTGAAATTTTTCTAGTAGCCCTGTGTTTTAAAATATTTTTAAGAGAAATTAATTTTAAAAACATATGTTATTTAACCCAATATATCCAAAATATTATTTCAACATGTAATCAATAGAAAAAATTATCAATGAGATAAAATTTACTTCTTTAAAATCTTACAATGCTTCAAAATCTGGCGTGTTTTACATTTATAGCACACCTTAATTTGGACTAGCCACATTTTATGTGCCCAGTAGCCTCCTGTGACTGATGACTATCATTACTGGATTGTGTAGCTCTCTCTTATCCTCAGGCATGGGCCTAGACTGTGGAAGGCCCATCTCTGCTTCTGTGATTGTCACAGTGGGGAAAGGGGATGTGTTGGTCACCCTGGCTATTGGAGTTTCACCCAGAAGTAACATGGCTCGTTCCTGTGGGTGAAGCACTGAGCTAAGACAGAATAATGGGGTGGCTAAGAACGTGTGCCTTAGCGTCTTAGCGTATGTCTTGGCCATACCAGTTACTCCTCAGGTTACCTTTAAGCCATTACTTTAACTATAAAACAAAACATAATAAATGTTTGTTATGCCATTATTTTAAGAGAGAGAGAGAGAAGTAACATGCCTTGTTTCAACTTACATTTTATTGGCCAAGGCAATTAATTCAAGGGGCAGAGAAATGTAACCTTACCATATGCCCAGAAAGAACACTGGAATTATTTGGTGAGCTGCGCTAATGACTATTGCAGTAGGGGACTAATAGTTTTTTTTTTTGTTTTTTTTTTATCCTCACCCGAGGACATTTTTCCATTTTTTGTACAGATAGAGTGGGAGGGAGGGAGAGGAAGAGAGAGGGAAACATCGATGTGAAAGGGACACATCGAGTGGCTGCCACCGGCACAACCAACCAGGGCTGGGGACAAACTGCAACCGAAGTACGTGCCCTTAGCGGGAACCGAACACGGGTCTCTCTGGACCGCAGGCCGACGCTCTAACCGCTGAGCCAAACCAGCCAGGCCAATTTTTTTGACCCAGTATCTACCATACAGTGATGTTTTTAAGGTAGAAAATAAAGAGAAAGGAAAAATGTACTGAGCAGATCAAATAAAAAGCAAAAGTGGCAATGTTAATATCAGACAAATGGAGAAAGCAGGACACTTTATAATGCTAAAAGATCCCATACATGAAGTACATAATAGCTATAAACCTTCATATGTCAATCAGTAGTACAGCCAAATATATAGAAGAACACATTTAAACATGAGAAAAAGCTATAGTCTAAAGATAAACAGTAAACAGCATAGGAAAATCACTAGCAGTTTCTGGCAGGTGTAATAGGACCAAAAAAAATCAAAACTGGTACAAATATGGAAAACATACAAAATTAGGTTTATTTGCAGATGACCTGATTATTTACATAGAAAACCCAAAACACTACAGAAAAATTAGCAACATTAAAAGATTTCGATATGGTAACTCTTATTTATGGAGAAATATGCTGTTTCTGAATAGGAAGACAAATGTCTAAGAATAGCTGAGAAATTTTGGGGGGAAAATAATGAAAGATGACTCTCATTAACAGATATTCAACCTTGCTCCCCATTGGTGTAGAAAAATATATCAGTGAAACTTGAATGATGACATTCCACTGTAAACCGGGCCATAGCCCCAGATTCTGATATCACCCTTAAGTATTCTTTCCTCATACTCCCCCTCCCAATTTAAAAATCATTGCTGTAGAAAATCGCCATTAGTGAAGGGAGCATAGTTTGTACCCTAGACCGGTAGAGGATTGAAAAGAGAGCAGAATCACTGCCGTCATAGTAAAAGTCGTTCTAAAATATTTTCTGCCTAGATGCAATGGCCTGGGAAATGGGGCTGCACCCCTGGAAGGTTTCCTCAAGTATTTATTTGTGTGTGTCAGGGAGTAAAGGCCTTTAAAGGCAGTTCTCACCCTGGCCGGTTTGGCTCAGTGGTTAGAGTGTCAGCCCGAGGACCACTGAGTCTCGAGTTCGATTCCGGTCAAGGGCACATACCTTAGTTGCAATTTGTTCCAGGCTCTGGTTGGGGTTGTGGGGGAGGCAGCCACTCAATGTGTCCTTTTCACATCGATGTTTCTCTTTCTCTCTCTGTTCCTCTCTCTCCCTCCCACTCTATCTGAACAAAAATGGAAAAATGTCCTCGGGTGAGGATTAAAAAAAAACATACACAAAAATAAAGGCAGTTCTCTGGCAGAGTTGAGCTCACCTGGATTTAGTGTTCATTCATGGACTTCCCTCACTTAACATTTGTCAAATGGCTTTTTAAAGAATGAAGTGAACTCTGAGGAATGCATGATTTGCATAACCCTCCACTCTTCAGTATGTGAGACCAGAGCCCATGTCAACGTGGCCAGCCAGTTCCCAGAGGAGGACCCTCTGCCCTGGCTCTCAGCTGGGTCAGGACACCTGGAACACAAAGCCCAGGCCCGTTAGCTGCAAACGCAGATTCTAGGCCTGTCTCTTCTGACTCCTCAGCCCTCCCTGCCTCTCGGAACTCAGCCTGCCAGAGGAAGAGGGAAGGCTGTAGACCGAATGCGACAGATGGCCTCTAGGGTTCCTTCCACCTGCGTATATTCACTTAGCCCTGGAGAAATGCCTCAAGAGAGGTGGCCTGGGGTAGCACCATGGCCACCGTCCAGTTACACCCTGGACCTGCAGGCAAGTTGCCGAAAATAAGTGTCTGCAGCCCCAGGTCAGAGGCTAGGACGCGTCAGCACCTAGAAGACCCAATGGCAGAGCCCAGGGAGGACTTCTAAGGTCGAGGACAAAGTGAACAAGGTTTCTGGACACTCACTAATACATGCATATCCTGTGTGCGCATGCACACACACACACACTTCCGGGGTAATTTTCAAGCCTAAATATCTGTCTAGAGTAGCCCCTTTACTCATGGTCTGTGTTTTGTCAAGCCCTTCGGGTGCTGTTGTTCTCTCTCATGGCTGACGCTCATGTTGTCGAAGGTGCACCTGTGGGGGAGCGTGTGCAGTCTCCCACTGCTGCGGTGTTCTGACCTGGAGGCGATTTTTACCCCTGGGGATATTTGGCAATGTGCAGGGACATTTTTGATGGCACTACTGGAGGTCCTACTGGCATCCCACAATGTCCAAGACAGCCCCCGTGGCAAAGAGTTCTCAGGCCCAGGATGTCGGTAGTGCTGGGGCTGAGAAACCCTGCTCCACCAGGACCCAGCTTGGGAGGGCTGTGAGCTTCTGGTGGAAGTCTCCCAGGCCCGGAGGCTGGGAATAGGATTATTAAGAGCTTCTGAAATGAGCTTCCCTACAGAAGTTCTTGGAAACGGGCATCTGATTTGATGGCACCGACACACTGAAGAGCCCACAGTTCAGCATCCTGAAGACAAGCCCAGTGTCCTGAAAAGGAAGAGCCATCAAGAGGTGCTGAGGAAACAGTAGTTGCTGTTACACTGTAGGGGGGGTGACTAGGTCTGGAGACAATCAGGAAATTGCTAAATGGTCCTTAGAGTCAGAGCAGAGCCAGCCACCTGCCACTGTCAACCATCATGTGCGGCCCTTTTCCATGAGACCCCGTCACCAGACCCCTCCCCGCCTTGATAAGATACGGTCACACTTTTCACAAGTGCTCAGTGCGGGAGACCGCGGGACGGCGTGTGTCCTCGTCAGGAACCGCGGGCGGCTCAGTGCGGGAGACCGCGGGACAGCGCGTGTCCTCGTCAGGAACCTCGAGGCGGCTCAGTGCGGGAGACCGCGGGACAGCGCGTGTCCTCGTCAGGAACCTTGAGGCGGCTCAGTGCGGGAGACCGCGGGACAGCGCGTGTCCTCGTCAGGAACCTTGAGGCGGCTCAGTGCGGGGGACCGCGGGACAGCGCGTGTCCTCGTCAGGAACCGCGGGCGGCTCAGTGCGGGAGACCGCGGGACAGCGCGTGTCCTCGTCAGGAACCGCGGGCGGCTCAGTGCGGGAGACCGCGGGACAGCGCGTGTCCTCGTCAGGAACCTTGAGGCGGCTCAGTGCGGGAGACCGCGGGACAGCGCGTGTCCTCGTCAGGAACCTTGAGGCGGGACAGGGCGTGTCTCGTCGGGACCCGCGGGCGGCTCTCTCGCCCCCACCCCACCACCTGCAGAAGCAGCAGGGAACTGCGCATGCTCAGTGGGGATGCATCTGTCTGTCCGGCTGCTCAGAGACGCTGAGATGAAGTGTTTCCATCCACCGTGTTCGGAGCGGCGGGCATTCGCGGCTAAAGAAGCGATTGAGGCTCTTCCTCGGCACCTGCGTTTCCTTGGCGCTGCCTGTGAAGACAGGTTCTGTTCCCCGGGAGGGGAGAGCTGCCCCCGCCTGCGGCCTCGGGCCCTCCTGGTGCCTCGCGTGTCCCCTCGGCCCAGTGCTCCCTGGGAAGGGCCAGGCGCTCCTCGGAGTCTGAGGACCGCGTCTCCCTTGCCTGCCTGTGGTACAGACTTGAGGCTTAGTCTTCTCGGGGAAAAACTCACTGAAAAGAACAAACAAGCCAGTTATTAGAGGGAGTCATGGATCAAAGTAAAGTATGGGTTTTCATTTTTAATTTTCAATTAAGGATTAAATTTCTGGGAGTCAGGGAGGCACTGTTCAAATACACATGATGGAGGAGCCTCAGGAACCCAGCCTATTTCCAGGGGCGGGGTGTCCGGGGGGCAGGGTGGAGTCAGGGCCCCGACTGGGAGACGGTGGGCCCCCCGTGCAAGCAGTTTCTTGTGAGTGTGTGTTCTACGTCTCT
The DNA here is from genome assembly GCF_014108415.1 of Molossus molossus. Classification (NCBI taxonomy): domain Eukaryota; kingdom Metazoa; phylum Chordata; class Mammalia; order Chiroptera; family Molossidae; genus Molossus; species Molossus molossus. The sequence goes on from NW_023425353.1 coordinate 56,540,093, forward strand.
TCAAACCTGACAATGACTTCTTTTCTTTTTCCTCAGGGTGACCAGAGGCAGGTCATTCCCATTCCAAGTGTATGTATATTTACTCAATTTTATTTAAACATTTGCCTACTGACATAAAAGATTATTCTTCAGTGTTCTTGCTTACGTTGCATTTGATCATGTGGTATAAACAGCTCTGTTCTGGTGAAAGGAAGAAGGAGGCTGTGTTTTAAACTGTGAGCGGGAAGTTCTTTCCAGAGAGATTCCTTCTTCAGGAACAGCAGGGCAGCCAGCGTCTCCTCTCCAAGTTCACTTTCCTCTCTCTCTGCCAAGGAAGGGCCTCCCGGGCTGAGTAAGCTCAGGCAGCTGCGTGCTCCCCGACCCCAGCACCTTAGCCCCAACTCCACGGACTGGGAACACACACTTTTGCCCAGACATGGTCCTTTGCAACAGGTACTGTCCCAGTGGAATTGGGCTCGTGTCCCAGGTGAGCGGACCATTCTGACTTGTCACCAGGGTCAGTCACTTGGCCTGCAGCTCTCAGACCAGATGGTCCCAACTGTAGTCCCTGAGCTGCAGCCTCAGCCCCACTCCCACAGGCTGGTGGTGCTGTAACTGCCCCAGCTGGGCTTCCCTGGGCCACTGCAGACTTCAGCCTTAGGATGTGGAGGAAGAGCTGTATCAGTGTTTGACCCCAGCACTGGCCTGGCCCAGCCACCCCTCAGGCATCCCTGTCCCCACTGCTCCTGTGCTTCCTCGGCCAGCAGAACTGTGTGGCCTAAGCCATCCCAGCGACTGGCTCCCAGAAGAAACTTCCTGTTAAGGTGCCCACATGAAACAGGACCTTGCCAGCAGTCCTGTGACCTTAGAGAAGCATTTGGATGTTAAAAGGTGTCCATAGCCCTGGCTGGTTTGGCTCAGCGGATAGAGCGTCGGCCTGCGGTCCAGGGAGACCTGGGTTTGGTTCCCGCTGAGGGCGCGAACCACGGTTGCAGTTTGTCCCCGGCCCTGATTGGTCATGTGGGTGGCAGCCACTCAATGTGTCCCTCTCACGTTGATGTTTTTCTCTCTGTCACTTCCTCTCTCTCCCTCCCACTGTATCTGAACAAAAAATGGAAAAATGTCTTCGGGTGAAGATAAAAAAAAAAGATGTCCATAAATTGTTATTTTCATCCAAAAGATTCTCTTCTTTAAATAGTCTGATTCAAATCTCTTCTCTGTTTTTCCTGGGACTTTTTCACCTATTTTTTGGGAACATCCAAGAGATAGCACAATCCTACATTTGAAAGGAATGGATTTCATTAGTACAGGTTGACTCCAAATTTGGACATGCATGTCACTTACAAATTGCCCAAAATGTTTCTGATAATTTCATTTTTCTCAGAACTTGAACTCTCCATTTATTAACAGGTTGGAAGGGTTTGCGGAGTGATTCTGACTTTGCCAGTCTAACGGGGGGTTGGGCTTTGTTGGGAAAACGGATGAAAAAGATTGGTCAGGCAGCATGACTCCTTATCCAGTGTGTCAGTAGGATTCAGATCTGTTCATCCATCTTACCTTGGATTTTTTCACCTATTATCAATCCCTAGTGGGATTGATGACCAGCGGTCTCTGTTTAGCCTCCATGCGAAGTAGTTTCATGCACTGCATTCTTCTGACAGGTACCTGTATTAAACAGGTGACAGCTGGCATCTCTCCCCGACCTCTGATACCCCAACAGCACTGTTGTTGCCTCACATTTAACTCCCTTCTGTCTTTAAAGTTAGGTGCTGAATCAAGTACCTGTCCAGGTAAACACTACTGAGAAAGATGACCCTTTGCCCACAAAGCTTGACTCATTCTAGAATCCTAGAATACAACAGCCAATGGGGGAAAGATTCCTTGTGTGATTTAGCCCAGTGCTCAATCAGTAAGCTGCTGACTGCTTCTTACATATGACACACTGGGTCAGGCCTGAGACTCTGTGAAATGTCCTGCAGAAAAACAAAGCCTAGCTAAAGTAACCTTCCTCTTTGAATGCTAACCTCCAGCAAGGCAGTTCTGCTGGGCACGTGTGATCCCTCCACGGCCTGCTTCACATGCAGAGCCAAAGCCAGGGCCATCTGAAGGCCCGCTCAGCTGGGATTTGTGCCTTGGAATCCCCTGCAAAATCTGCACCCCCCTGTCTAGGTTGAAGGTCACATAAACAGTAGCCTCCCTTTCTGGACCAAAACAGGGCCTCGTCAGTGCTGGGAGCCCCTGAGAGCTTGGGGCGCTGCACCACAGGCTTGTTTGTACCGAGCCCACAAACCAGGTCCCACAACCTCCTGAAAGCTTTTGCTAGGCCCTGAACAAGAAAGATGCCCCTGAGCAGGTCCCTCAGGAGTCCCCCATCTCTGCTTCTCACCTCACCCCTCTTTTTTCATTCTCCTGCTTTTCTGTTTATATGTACAGGTTTGGCATTTTGATTTTTCACAAAGCAATAATTCAAGCTCATGGTTTAAAGAAAATACTGAAAGATTCGCGTAGAAAGAAAAAAATCCCACAACTTAGTCCCAACTTCCTGGAATGACCACTTTTAATATTCTTTATATATTCTTCCAGAAACATTCTAAATAAACACAAGCATATTTACACAAATAGGAGTTTTGCAAAACAATTTTCTTTTTTGCTTTTGACAAGATATCTTGAAATCTTTTTAAATGTTAGTACATAGCATCTACCTCCTTGTTTTACATGTGATGGCATTTACTGTTTCCACATCTGCACTGTTGCTGGTATTTTCCTGTGAATATTCCTATACATGTGTTTTTATGGACTTGAGTGATAGTGTCTGTGTGATCAGTTCCTAATTGTGGAAATGCTAGGTCAAAGGACATAATTTACATTTTTGATAGATTAACGCCAGATTGTCTTCCAAAAGCCACCTTTACATTCCCACCAAGAGTGTATGGGATTTCCTATTCCCTTATCACATATTTTAATCTCTGCTCATCTGAAGATAAAGAATGGTATCAATTTATCACTTTTGATTTGAATTCCTTGATGAATGAGTATGATCATCTTTTCACAGGTTTATTGTCCATATGTCTTTCTTCTTCCGTATTCATTTCTTCCAGATTTTATATGGTGTTATCTTTATAAATGTCAAGGAAATTAGCACTTTCCTCTAAATTGATGATATATCTGTTGGCCTTGTTTATAATTATTTTGGCCACAAAGAAGTTTAATTTTAAATGTTTTTTAAATTGATTTCTTTAGAGAAAGAGGAAGGGAGAGAGAGCTAGAAACATCAATGCGAGAGAGAAACATCGATCAGCTGCCTCTTGCACACCCCCTACTGGGGATCGAGCCCGCAACCCTGGCACGTGCCCTGACCGGGAATCAAACTTGGACCTCTCAGTTCATAGGACAACACTCAATCCACTGAGCCACACCGGCCAGGCAGAAGTTTAATTTCATATAGGCAAATATATTCATCTTATTCTTTATACCTCCTGAGTTGTATGTCATGCTTAGAAAGATCAACCCACTCTATGACTGACCCATTTTTTCTTCTAGTATTTTATTTTTTTATCGATTTTTTTTTTTTTTTTTTAGAGAGGGAGGAGGGAAAGAGAATGAGAGAAATATCGATGTGAGAGAGAGACATCAGCTGGTTGCCTCCTGCATGTGCCCTGAGCAGGAATCGAACCTGCAACCTTTTGTGCCCGGACGTCGCTCTAACCAACTGAGCCACACCAGTCAGTTCCTTCCAGTGTTCTGTTGGGTTCATCATTACACTGCAGTCTGTGACCCCTGTGGAATTTATGTTGGTGTAAGGCGTGAGGCAGGGATCCAGCTTTATTTCCTTTTCCAAGTGGCCAGTCAGGTATCTCAACACCATTTGTTGAGTGATCCACCAACTTGTCTTCTGAACACCTGTTGGAAATGACATCTTTATCCAGACTTGATGTTAAACGTTGCACTTAGTAACATTTGTGTCCCAACTATGAGCTGGGATTTGGGGCTCTTCATGCATCTTATGGAAGCCTCCTGGGCTGTCTGGTAAAAGTCAGGTATTTCAGGGGAGGACACGACGGGTGGTTGTGGCTGAAACTGAGCACTCACGTACTTTGGCCCCAGGGAGGAATGCCACTGGGGCTGTGACGAGGCCTGCCGTCCCCACACTCTCGCTCGAATCACACACCACACTGACGCTCACAGCGCGAGGTTGACAGGGCAGCCGAGCCATACAAATGCTGCCGGGAGAGGGGAAATTTGTTTTCTAACAGTAACGTTTCTATACTGTTTGCCTCAGCCTTTTAAAAAGCAAGTGGTGTACTTTTTTCCACCTTATGAAGAACATAGAGGCGGAACAGCTGTTCTAGCTACAGATGGTCTAGAGTTTCCTTTGCCCCATTTTGCAGTAGGCCCCAAGATCTCTGTCCTGAGATTTGGGGAGCACAGTGTGCAGACGCTGAGCCTGAGATCTACTGTACCAAGAAGAGGTTCTAGGTCTGCAAGGTCTGTGAGGGCGTGTAGGCTGGGTGCTCTAAAGAAAGGAACTATAGCCCGGCCGGTGTGGCTCAGTGGATGAGCATCGACCCATGTACCAAGAAGTCGCCGGTTGGATTCCCGGTCAGGGCACATGGCCAGGTTGTGGACCAAATCCCTAGTGAGGGGTATGCAGGAGGCAGCCAACTGATGTCCTCTCTCATCGATGTTTCTATCTCTCTCTCTCTCCCTCTCCCTTCTTCTCTCTCTAAAATCAATAAAGAAAAAAAAATTTTTTTTTTTTTAAAGAAAGAACTATAGAGTCAACTATTTGTGGCTGCAAGTTCACCAGCAAGGACAGGAAATTTAGATCTGCTCCCAGGAAGAGAACTCCCAACCCGTGGATGACAGGTCACGGTCACTTCCTCCTCCCCCCTCCCACCATGTGCTTTCTGCCCTTCCCCTCCCATCCCCACCCTGTCCATCCCCCTGGAAATGCCCTCTGTGTGCTTTGGAGCAAGTGATTTTTGTATATAAAAGGCTCATCTTGATATAACTGGTGTTTCTCTCGTTCTTCAGCTTTATGTTGACCTGAGAGAACATTTGCTTTAGGACATTTTCTAGTTAATGATTCAAGCATCACCTGAACAGAGCAATTGAAGTAGCAAAGCACTACTGCATTTATATAGTGTCCTTGCAGGTTCCAAGGACACAGCTGTCCAGAAGAATTCTTACCAGTGGTCTGGGGGTTTGCATGCATCCAGAGCCAAGCTCAGAGGAGCCGTGTGCATTAAGGAAACGGGCTAAGGATTAGTGGGATCCTCCCAGCCCGTGGCCCCCGCCTGGCCTTGTTCTCTGGAGCCCAAATGCTGAATCAATAGTTTGCTTAACACCCTCTCTCTCTTTTTCCTCAGAGTAGTACAGTGAGTCATTTTACTTACTGCTAACCCAGAGAATGCTTGTCAAGTGCGGGTTAAATATGCTAAGAAAGTAATTTTTCTTCTTGGGTTTGGAAAATAACTGAGCCCATTTGGCAGATCTTTGGTGCTTTCAGGTACACAAGGGATAGAATTTCTAGATCCTTATTTTCCAGGCTTGCAATTACACAAAATTAAAATATTATTTCACTGTATAAATGCATAGAGAAAGGACTGGACAGATAGATACCAAACTAAAAAGGGAGACATCTGAGAAAAGGAATCGGGGGCATGGAAAAGAGAAGAGTTGTGTTTTCTTGTCTGTATTTTTTACAGAATTGTATAATAAAAAGTTAAAACAAATTTTATTCTGGTTACAAGCATGCTTTCTGTTATGGCCCAAACAAAAATAACCCAAATCCTTATGCTCACTCATAGAATGTATCTTACCCTGCCTTTTTAAAGCAGTTTTTGATATACAATTTCTTGCCCGTTTGTTTTAATTTTGATAATGACCTGCTGGCTTGTTGAATTATAATGGCACAGCCCTTCCTAGGACCTGACTCTCATGGCCCATGTCTAAGGCACATCCCTTCCCAGTGCTGCAAGGCTAGGAATACTGCGTGGAGAGCTGGGAGGAGGAAGCACCCACGCTCACTGGAGAGCTCCTCTAAAATGAGAACCGCCCATGTCCGCACATGGAGCCTCGTCCTGGTCAGCCCTGCACAGTACCCCCTGCCAGAATGACCATTGCACTTGCAAATTTACCTAACCTGATGACCGCCTGTTACCTTCACTATCGAACCAGCTAAAGTCCAAAATTAACTCCAAATCCTTGACTAAGGTTCAGTTTAGACCCCCAAAATTAAATAAATTTAGAAGGGAATACCTTTTGATTTCATTGTTTTGTTTGTTTTATTTGATAAACTAAATTGATCATTCTTCAGTGGTGAGGGACAAATATTTTCTTGTGTGTTGTTTGGCATAAAATATTGAACAGAGCTTAACCTTCTTCCAGCTCAAAGCAGTGGCTTGTTAACATTGGATACTAAATATGCCACAAAGCAAACTAAAATACTTCAAATTGTTTCTAAAATGAAGCAAGGCCACCTGGCCGGTGTGGCTCAGTGGTTGAGCGTAAACCCACGCACCAAGAGGTCGCCGGTTCAATTCCTGGTCAGGGCACATGCCCAGATTGTGGACCCGATCCCCAGTGGGGGGCATGCAGGAGGCAGCCAATTGGTGTTCTCTCTCATTGATGTTTCTATCTCTCTCTCCCTCTCCTTTCCTCTCTCTCTAAAAATCAGTGAAGAAAAAAAATTTTTTTTAATGAAGCAAGGCCCAAAGAAATAAGTACTCTAAATCAAGAATGAGGTTATCTGAAGATTATCTAGTGTTTTATTCATTCTTTATGACCTTTTTTTCACAAGGTTAGAGTCAGCTACTACAAAGACATATAAATAGATTTTCTGGTTAACATACAACATGAGGATTAAAGTATAACTTTCAGAGACAGAATCCAAGAGGTAAAAATGCCACTTTCACTCACTGTTATACCACAGTGGGGCAGGGGCAGGCACAAGGCAGGAAGCGGAACTCAGACCGGTTTATTTGTTTCCTGTTACTGGGTGCCACTTTGGATTGCATTTTGCTGGTGGGTCTGTAGTTTCTCTTCAAGTTTTTGAAAATTTCAATCACTAAAAAAAATACTGTAGTTTCCATATAGGTCTGAAATATACTTATGTACCACAGTGAATTTCAGACAAAATGTGACCCCAAGAAATGGGCCTGCATAGAGTAGCTATCATGATTAACCATTCACTTCAATGCAGCCCATTTTAATAATAACAGTGCCCATTACGTATGTGCCAGGCAGAATGTGGGCATTTTACCACAATTACAGCTGATAACAACAACCTTTCATAATAGATATTATTATCTCAACTTACAGCCAGGAAAGAGACAACTGATATTTAAACCCAGGTTCATCTGGTTCCCAGGCCTAGCCCTCCTAATAGCCATTCAGACAATGGCACAGTATTTGGTAAAAATTCAGTGGCGAACTACAAAATACCAGGCGTTTCAATGTTTGGCTTAACTTTGAACCTCATTAACATAGTATAATGTAATAACAAGAGGATTGGTTTGTGTTTTACATCAAGGTAATGATAATGCTATTTTTTCTTCAGCCGCCAGCTAAATACCTCCTTCCCGAGGTGACGGTGCTCGACTATGGAAAGAAATGCGTGGTCATTGATTTAGATGAAACACTGGTACACAGCTCATTTAAGGTAAATCAACGGAAAGGCCATCAATGATCTCTGCTTTGGTCACATTTGGATGAAAGTGTATGCTTATTAGTGGATGACTTCATTGTTCATGAAGAAATCCCAATAACAGTTGTTTATTAACTCCGGTGAACATTAACTCAGGCAGTTGAAAATTAACATAATTGGTTTGGGGAAAAGAATGCTGCCAGTATCACTGAGACCTTCTTATTTATGAGACTTGAGTTTGCAGCGCTTTAACCCCTGCAGAAGAACTCGGGTGGCACAAAGCAAGCAGTGCCCCCGGACACTGTGGTGTATCTGTCAAGGTAACCAGAGGGCCATGTGTTGCTGGGAGGGGCAGGGGAAGCACAGTCCTCACAACCTGCTCTCCTGGAAGTCTTCCCAGACTAGTGTTTGAAAGATGTCCAGCACTGAAGACCTGCAGTTACAGCATCTGAACAGAGACAGCTGTTTATTTTGACCATTCTCATAATAAGGGGTTGCCAGGGATTTTAGAAACTTCACAGCTAAATGAGTATGCACCAGCGTGACTGTCCTCCTGAAGGGTTCGGGGCTCCTCTGACATCAAGGTGAGCAGCAGGGAGTCTCCATTCTGTCACCTTCCTCACGCTCCAGCAAAAAATAATTACAAGTGACCAGAGGACCTCCATGCGGGAACAGCTGTAATTACATTATTAAGAAATGAGTTGATGAACCATTTCCCATTTTTTGAAATGGAGTAAATGATTTCAAAGAGGCCAATGATGAGAAGGTTTGCAAACGGGGGGTTGGTGTGCTGGGGGAAGAAGCAGGTGTCTGGGGTCCTGGTCCTGTTTGCCTTGGGGTATTTCTGGCAATGGGACGGCTCTGCTAGTGCTGGCCAGTTAGACCACTTTCCACCCTGTATCTGCATCCCAGGACTCCCCCGCTTCCCTAGAGACGTGAAGGCACCGGCCAGGAGGGGGTGTGTCTCACGTGGACTAGAGTCCTTCCTTATGGTTGTGTGGGACGCGCAAGAGCCATCAAATTTGCCTGCAGACCTTAATGCTAGAAATGTTTTTCCTTGTGCCTGCTCTCACTCAACAGAGACCTTCGTTGACAGGCGAAGGCCAGGTGCTCATCTTTGAGTCCTTTGGGAGAATGGAAGAGGGACCACACTTCCTTTAGCCCTGAGAAATGGCCTGTCCGACCACTGGGGCATGTTGTATCCCTTCATCTTCCAATACCTCGAGGGCCCTTCCAGGATTGGTCCAGGGCTGGTGGCCTTGTGGCCCAGCTCAGCTCTGAAAGGCACTGCAAGCCTTCAACCCCCTCCTCCCCTGAGAGCAAGTTGCTCAGAACTGTTTCAAGTCTGTCTGGAAGGAAGCCCTTTAGAACAGGGGTCAGTTGCCATCACAGCGTAGACAGCTTCTCCCCAGTAGCTCTGAGTGTGGGCAGCGCTCGCCAGACCGCCCAAGGTTACTGAGGGCTCCCAGCTCCAAAGGCAGGGCCGTGTCTCCGGGGCCTGCTCACTGGGTATTCATCAGACAAGCTGATGTGAACAGCATCTTCTCATTTCCTCTCGCCCTGACCTGCTGCATTTGCAAGCAGAATATACTGTATTGTATGGTTTTTATGTTCTGGGCATTTCAGAGCCCTTCGAGAATTCAGAAGCTGTGAGCCTCTCTCCTTGAAGATGTATGACTGTACACGCAGGCTCACATTCGAGGGCAGAGCCCCGGCTTTGGCACACGTGGCCTCCTTCACACCACACGTGACAGGATCCAGGGCAGGTGCTCGCTCTGAGCTGGGGATTGGTTTTCCTCCTTTAATATACTCTGTGGAATATGATTTCACAATCTAATGTCTTCTGAGAGTTTCTTCCCTCCATCTCCTTTGTTTTGTTTTTAGCATGATTCTGTATTTTAGTTGTGGAGTTGTTATAGTTGTGAACTCACCCTTGGCCTTCCCACCACAGGAGTGAAGAAACTGCTATCTTAAGCCTTAGGTGCTCTGCTTCATGTTTAGTAATGTGTCTGTGATCTTATATTTTCCACATTTCTTTAGTTTACATATCAAAGAAAAATGTGTGTTTGTACAGTAATGGGTCTGCCCAGAGATTCTGTACCCAGCACCGCTGCCCGGGGCCACTACACACATTCTCCTTCCCTCCGTGGCTCTCCTTCTTGTCCCAGGGGTCTGCAGCCTGATATTCTCCTGGGCCTGTTCATTTGAGTAGTTTTCTATACAATTTGTGGAGTCTCATTTAGAATTACATGTGAGTTCATCCTTGGGAACACAGTGACTGCTGAAGAATCCTAGTTGAGTGTTAAATGTCATTCATATTGTCAACCTAGTTTTAAATATGCAGCAGTTTCTGAGTGTTATGAGCAGTGTAGAGTGGCCTGCAATCCCTTATGCTCGGGACTGGATGGAGCCATGGACACTCTTCATAGTAATGATGGAAGAGAGTAGAAACCAAGGTCCAGAGCGAGGAAGAGCCTACCCAAGGTCGAGGTGTGTGGCCTCTGACCTCACCCCCCACAAGTCCTTGGCCCTGCTTTGTGTCCATGGTCTGTGCATCTCCTGCCCATCACAGGGCCAGTATTAATTATTGTCCCCAAAGAGCACTGTCCTCTAGGACCTTTGGTCTCTCATCGCCTCCCCCTGGTGGCCAACAGCGGTGCCCTATTATCCAGAGCTGGAGTTTCTGAGGAGCCCCATTCCCTAGGGAGGCTGCCCCACCCTTTGTGGTTGAGAAAAGGCAGGTGATAAAGAGGTTGAACCAAGATGCTGAAAATGTAACAATATTCAGAAAAAATAATAACAGTGTGCTTTCCTGCTTATGCTTATTTTAAGGAACCTGGGCACGCTTCAACATCCTTCTGAACTGTTTTTTCCAAAAAATAAAAACATTGGTACAGGCAAGCTTTTTTCTTGCTAAAATTTCCAACCTTATTTCATCCTTTCAGACATATTAATTATAGTTTCTTTTCTCTCTAGCCTATTAGTAATGCTGATTTTATCGTTCCGGTTGAAATCGATGGAACCATACATCAGGTAAGAATCAAAGCTAAATCTGAGTTTCAATGAGTGTGTTTTAGTAATTACATTTCTTCTGAACTTTATTTCTGAATTCCCATTTCAGTAATAATCGTATGACTGAATCAAAAGGAAGCAAACTTTGTACAATAAATACAATGGTTTTCTGCTTTTTTCACCCATGGATTTGTTTTATACTGAGTTTATAAGGGAAATTATAAATATTAGATGTGGTTGCAAGTTCAAATAGTTCTTTGATTTGATGCAGACTTTTAGAAGTTTCCATATCCCCCACTGGTCTAGTTTGATGGTCTAATTAACTTCCTCATGTAATTGCTTTCGGCTACTCTCCTAGCAGGAAATGCCACAAGCCAACCACTTACGGTGATTGTCAGGAAAAGGTGTCCATTTCCAGTGCTAGCCACTCCAGCCTGATCTTGTCTGTCCTACGTCATGTTCTCCAGTGAACTTTTAGCAAACATCCAGTCCAAAAAGAAGGGGAGAAGGGGGTGTGTTTGGGGATCAGCAGACAATGTTGAATAAAGACGCCCTAGCCAGTTGGCGTGCATCTTTGTTCTGTTTTTTTTCCCCCTCACCTGCATGAAGCTCCCCTGGGAATAGCTTCATCTATGAACATATTGAAAACCTCGCAGGAAAAGTAGCCTTGGAGGGGGCCTTTGTCAGTTTCCCACCGGGGTGATCTGACCATCTTCCTGTCAGCCCTCCGCTCTTGAAGTGAGAATCTCTGGACTGATAGGTTTATAGCCCAGGAAGGGAAATCTGTCTTGGTGTTTCAGCCATAACAGCGTGTCTTTCCTTAACGATGCCAGTGGTCTCTGATCCTTGAGGGTAGGGTGTCAGAACTGCCACGGCCTTGGAAATCAGCTGGTCTAGCCACCTCATTGTCCAGATGGGGAAACTGAGACTCAGCCAGCAAAAGTGTTGTTTCAAGGTCATACAACAGGAAGAATTAAAATGAGACTTCGAGTCTCCTGCCCCCTGCCCTGCCAGGAAGCCGTCCCTGGAAAAGGGATGCAGCTTTGTTCCTAGCATCTCCACACTTCATGCTTTTAAAAGCCATCAGGGAGCCAAAACGGGAGGCACTTGGGCATTTAACATTTGCAAAAGCATCAACTGAATTAACTTAGCATCTGAGAAGCAGTTAAGGCTTCTGCATTTATTATCTTGGCTCACGTTACAAAGTAACGAGACAAAGGAGAGGCTGCCCACTGGCATGGCAAGAATTAGGAAAGAAATTAATACCTCGTGACTATGAGCATGCCCCTCAGGGCCTGACCTGCCATGGCCAGACCATTCTTGAAGGAGCCACCCAGCTTCCCCCACCTCCCTCCAGACTGTTCTGTGATACCCCAAGGCACCAGGGCTGGGATCAAAAACTCTCTTTCCTGAGGGAATGAAGCCACAGGCGCCAAGAGGAGGACCAAAGCCCTGGCGAAGGCCGTGGCCTCGTTCAAGTAATCCAGGATAGGCTGTGCAGGTCCCAATGGGCCTATTCTTGGTTACTTGCACAGGGACGCGGGCCTGGACGCCGACATCCGGGCCCAGGACCCTCCTCTCTGCCAGAGGCACCAACACCACAGTTCCCAAATCAGTCTCCCACCCTTTGCATGTAGCAAAGCCTGCTTTCCAAGCAGTATTCCCAGGGAGACTGAGGACCACGGGCCACACCATTCCCTGCACCAAGAGTCTTGTGGGCCAAGTGAGGCCTGGAGCTACTGCAGCCACAGGCCCTGCCCTTGGGCCCCCACCCGGCCTCCCAGGTCCACAGAGCCCTGTCGGCACCCCCCCCCCCTTACCCCGGCCATTCTGCTTCTCTCGCCACAGACCTATGCTCACTTTACTTTCTCAGGCCTCCACAAGCTTCCCATCGTGTCCTGGCTCTACAGAATCCCTCTGTGGGGTACAGCGCCCACTGTCTGCCCTCTGTTACTCCTCTCGTAGAATATCCAACCTGCTCCGTCTGCCATTTGGGCTGCACATACTCCCTCCCACCTATCTTTCACACTTTGTCTTCAGCAGTTTCTCCTGTCCCCCATCTCCCCTCTTCAGTGGTTGCGTCGGAAGAGCTGGTCACAGAGGGCTCTGGCCATTCTCTAACACCCAGGTCCAGGTCTGGGTTAGTCCAGGTCTCATGCTCAAACTGTTTCCTCTGCTGGGAAGCTCACTTATCCTCATTGGCCTGGTGAACTCCTATTCATCCTTTAAGGTCCAAGCCAAATAGTACCTTCTGTGATTCCCTCCCCTTGAGAGGGGAATTGATTGTTCTTAATTTACCCCTCTGTAAAGTTTATTATGCGTGTTTGTTTTGATACATTTTTGTGTACATCTGCTCTAGACTGTGAGCTCTTTACGGGCAAGGCCTGTGTTTTATTCATCTTTGTACCTGCTTCAGGCTGAGCACAAAGCTGAGGCTCAGTGAACACAAATTGAATTGAATTTTAACAAGTTTGACTTATTTTAGGGAAGTGGCTAATTTTGAATGGAATTTATTCAAGTTTTAATGAGTTCTTCTCTCCTCCTACCTCCTCTATCTTCACTTACCAGCGTTGCCTTCTCGCCCATGTCTTTCTGCCTCAGATTTGTTCAGATGCCCCAGTCAGGAGCAGAGCCCGGCTCCTCTAGAAAACGCTTTGCCTCCCTCTGCTCCTGACGGCTTGTTCCTGGGGCCTGGGATTTGGCTGGCTTCACATTCCCTGAAGCATTCATTTCTGTGCCAAGCCCAAGCTCAGTGTCCCCTGTGGTATCCATGGTGCCTTCCCAAGCCCACAAGGAAGGCGCTTCCTCCGCGGGCCTTCCGAGCGAGGGAGGTGTTCCCACAGAGCAACCCCAAACCTGCTGGGTTGGGTTGGACATCCAGAAGGACACCCCCCAAACCGTGGCCTGTGTCCACGTGGATCTGACCAGAGCATGTGCCGAGAAGCACTTGGGAAGGGAACAAGTCGTCTCTCGCAAGCAGGGCGCGACCCTTACACCACTGGTTCTGAAAATCCCCGGGGCTGTCAGGACCCTGGTCGGCTTTGCTTCCTCCCTCAGGAGGAGCGTTTGCACTGAGTGTCTGGCATGAAATGCCACGTCAAGTACCTAGCCCCTCGGAAAATCTGCGTCTTCGGACCGCACACAGACCCCAGGGCAGGAGGCGGGGACTGTCAGGACTTCTTCCTGCACTGGTGTTTGGGCCCAGGCACACCTGACCCGCTCGCTGCTTCCTGCCGTTGCAGGTGTATGTGCTGAAGCGGCCGCATGTGGACGAGTTCCTCCAGAGGATGGGGCAGCTCTTCGAGTGTGTGCTCTTTACTGCCAGCTTGGCCAAGGTGAGTCCTGCCCCCAGCCCGAGCTCCCGGCCCCTCCACCCCTACCGGGTCTGTCAAACAGCCCTTTGTTAAGGTGGGGGAAGCTGTTTCTATGGTGACACATTCCCATCCCAGATGGGATGGATGCAGGCCATGTGCACAGTGCCAGCCTGAAAGGCTTCTGGGTTACCATGGTGACAGGGAGCCCTCGGAACAAATGCTCCATGAAGTTGCTGTGTGCAGCCGCCTGAAGCTGCCTGTCCACAGAGCAGGAGATCACAGGTGTGCCCAGTGTAACCAAGGAAGGTGTCTGCATCTCACCTGCTCACTGGCAACCACATGCTGGAGGCTCGGGCCTCTGTGCCCTTGGGTTTGCTTACACAGGTGTGGGGGGGAGGTAAGGGCCCGCGCCTGACCCACGTGCCTGGGCCCAGTGAGAGTTCTGACTGTGCTAATGAGTCCCGTGATCTCAGGCAAGTTACTTCACTTCTCACACCTGGGTTTCTTCTGTTGACGTGGGGTAACTTCATCTACCTTGTGGGGTGGAGCAAAATCAGGCATGTGGAGGGCTTAGCACAGTGTCTGACTCACGCAGCAAGTATTCCCGGGTAACTGCTGTGTTCCGAATGCTGTGCTGGGCCCTGGCCCACGGTACTGTTCCCACTGCCGTTGCTCATTATATAACTCTAATGATGATCAAATAGTTCACACATGTTTTGGCTTGTAGCTTGGTATGAATCTCTGACCCAGCGTCTGCGTTGGCTCTGATCAAATGGCATGCTTTCTTTGCCCTCTCCCACTGGTTACGGGAGTTACCTGGTTCATGGGACCCCAGTATGGTGCAGTCTGTCCTTTAACAGGTGTGCTGAGGTCCTGTGCAGTGCAGGACAGTCAGGCCATGCTCCTCAGAGAAAATCCTTACCATGCTCATCTCTCAAACCTGATGGGGCCAACACCATCCATTTCTTTTTTTTTTTTTTTATCCTCACCTGAGGACATTTTTTCATTTTTTGTTCAGATAGAGTGGGAGGGAGAGAGAGGACGAGAGAGAGTGTGAGAAACATCGATGTGAAAGGGACACATCGAGTGGCTGCCACCCCGCACGACCCAACCAGGGCTGGGGACAAACTAAAACCGAGATACGTGCCCTTAGTGGGAACTGAACCTGGGTCTCTCTGGACCGCAGGCCGATGCTCTAACCGCTGAGCCAAACCGGCCAGGGCCCATCCATTTCTTAGTGGCATCATCATTGTCCCTCAGTGGCCCCAAAGATGAGCTTTGTGGAGCCCGAGTTAGCCACGTGCCTGTGTGACCTGCTCCAAGAACACATGCAGCCACGTCTCCTGTGCCCTGTACCCACAGCTCTCGTCTTGCCGGGGCTCCGTATGCAGAGTTCCCAGACGTGCTGCTGTGCCCGCCTGAGTGCTCCTGGTTTGGGCCATCGCTCTGTCATGGCCAAGGTGAGAGAGAACCTCACCTGCACAACATTCTGCCAGGCTCACTGCCAGGCCCTAAAGCATGAGCTGGCAGAGGTGGAATCCAAGAACCGGCCTTACTCTCATGTGCGACATGGAGAGTGTGGCCTCGGGGAAGACAGCCTCCCGGTGCACACTCTGCCAGACGAGTGCCACCAGGGCTGACTGATCTCCGTGTCCGTGGCTCTTCTGTCGGTGCTCTGGGTGCCGAGGGCCCTCAGCGGTACCCAAAGAAATAACAAACAGGGAGCCTGCCGGTGCTGATGGACTGAGTTGTTTTTCCTTTGGCAGAATTGGAAACGCTCCTCCTTGGCACTGTCCCCCGCACCCCCTTAAACATCCTTGCTCAGTCTCTTTTCCTGGACTGCCCCACCTGCCCCTCCATCTGTCTCTCCACCTTCTCTCGCTGCTACTCCAGCCTGGCCCCGCCATCCCGCTCTTTCCTGCCATGCTGACAGGTGGGCACTCCCCAGTGCCTGGCTCTGGGCTCAGCTCCCAGCCAGCACGGTTGGCACAGTGACCTCCTGGCCCACCGCCCAGGGGCCAACAGGAGCCTGAGCTGACTGTCAGAGCCCTTCAGTGTCTGCGTCCTCGTCTTGGTTTCCTTCCTTCACTCATTCACTCAAGTACTTACTTAGTACCTACCGTGTGCCAAGTGCTATACTAGGCCCCGAGGATACGCAGAGAACTAGAGACGAAGGCCCAGTCCCATGAAGCTCGCATTGCCCTATTCGTCTCTGCGGCCCGGGGCCCCAGCCGTGGACACTCCCTTGGAAGGTGTGGGCCACCACCAGTGGCCGTGACCATGAGGAAGGTAACCATCCTTCCCATTTAGAGTGAGGCCCCATAACTCACCCGGGGAACCTGCAGGGCCCTGGTCAACAGGAAGTACAGCCTGCTCCTGGACTCTCCTCCTCCAGGTGTCTCGGGAGAGGGGCACTTGTCACAGCGCAGGAGCTGCTGCTTTGCGGCTTTGCACCCTGCTGGGCCCGCTTGTGCGCCGGCTGCCGTGCCTCCCCGCTGGCCTTCCCAGCACCACCAGCCTCCCGGGCGGAGTCGCTGGGCCCCTCGCGTGTGTCGGGTGCTGAGGCCTGGCTTCACCCCGGGGTTGGGACTGCCACTCTTTGGCCTCCAGCTCCAGCCACTCGGTCTGGCCCAGTCTTTTAGATACCTGCATTTATGAAGATTTTCCCTCGGGGATGACCCCTTTATTTCTTTATCCATTCCAGCTGCTTTGGGGGAAATTGCCCAGGCCATGAGAAAGGCCCAAGCAGGCTGACCCCCAGCTGCAAGCTGGGTTCAGACTCCCTCCCATCAACTCCCCGGCTCCAAGGAAATGGAAGAGGGGTCTGGGCCCCACATTCTGAGACAGTCGGGCTGATCAGGCCTAGTTGCCTAGAGCACCTCTAGGGCAGGGTGGCCTCATGCCACTCAAGGCCAATGAAAAGTCAGCTCATTGGTTGTTCATGGATGGGGTCAGCACTCTAAGGTGCTGGGATGTCCTGGTGCAGACGCCAGGCAAGCCTGGGTCCTGACAAGTGAAGAAAAATAAAGTAACCCACATGGTGATCAGCTCCATGAAGGAAATGACTGGGGCGACAGAGCAGTATCCTGAAAGGAAGACGCAGGAGGACTATAGATGGACGGGAAGGGACGCCAAGACTTGACAGATTGGGTACAGGAGAGGCCCATGCAGAGAACTGGGGAGACTGTTCATGCAGAGGGGGCCCTGGTCCCCGCCATGTTCAAAGCCAGTGTGGCTGCAGGGCATATAGAGGCCGTGGAGAGGTCGCAGAAACCGGGCAGCTGCAGCCGTACTGGGCATGGCAGGGAGGAGTGTGGGCCTCACTGCAGCGAGAGGGCTGGAAAGGAGGCCAAGGGGAAGAGCGAGAACCTCGAGGCTCCCACGGCCACCCCAGGCAGCGACTCAAGGACTAGACGAGGGCCATGACCAGGTCACAGAGAGGCAGGCATTTCTGACGGATGGGATGTGAGAAGTGAGAGAAATGGAAGAATCCAGGGTGTCTTACACACCGAGAGGAAAACGACCGGATCCTGGAACGTGCGTCGATGTCCATCCCCTTCGGGACAGCAGGCTGCGTCTTGCTGCCGCAGGTCAGGGTTTCTGGGCTCTTCCAGGCGCCCAGCCTTCATTGCGACACTGCTTTCCAGTACGCAGACCCCGTGGCCGACCTGCTGGACCGTTGGGGGGTGTTCCGGGCCCGGCTCTTCAGAGAGTCCTGCGTCTTCCACCGTGGGAACTACGTGAAAGACCTGAGCCGCCTGGGCCGGGAGCTGAGCAAAGTGATCATCGTGGACAACTCCCCGGCCTCGTACATCTTCCACCCCGAGAACGCAGTAAGTGCCCGAGGTAGCGCAGGGCTCCCACGGAGCTGGGCCGCAGCTGTGCCCGCGGGCGCCCGGACCGGGCTTCCCGGCCTCTTCCTTGGGGAAATCCCAGCTCGGCCACTTGGTAACTGCATGGCATTGGTCAGGTTATGTAACCTCCCTGGGGTTGCCCACCTGACATGTGAGGTTACAGGAGTGCTGATCTCGGAGGATGGTTGGAGGGTTGATCGTGTGGCAGGACGTGAGGAGCACTTGACACAGGGCTCTCGATGGGGAACTGCTCAGTGAGCCTGTATCTTAGCGTTTTTAGTTCAGTGACAGAAGGGCTGTGGGTCACGAACCTCCTGGGGCTGGCGGCTGCCGGGACTTAGGACTCAGACTCAGAGGCCTGGGTGATGTCTTCAACAGAAGTAGTTCTTAAACAGGAGTGAATAAAACACTTTAATAAGGTCTTGAGATAAGGCTGCCAGGCTTTACTGGCTCGTAATGATGTGTAAAAGGTATATAATGGGAACATTTCCTACATAAAACTCCCTGGAGCGTGGCTGCTCTCCATGTCTGCTTGCTGGGTGCAGTGTGACTCTCAGAACAAGACCCCTCCCGCCCATGTTTCCCGGGGAAAGGAGGTCAGCCAGGCCCAGTGCTGACCGCTGACCCCCAGCAATGTCCCCACACCAGGCCCTTCACTCAGGGAGCTTTCCCTGGAGAGGAGGCTTCCTCCCAAGCCCAGGCTGCTCAGACTTGACAGAAGCCTGCGCAGGGGCCTTTTCCTGAGCCAGAACTTGGTTGGTCCACTTATCATGTAAACATGAGTTCAAATTGGATTCAGTTAGTGTGTCATCATTATTATAAGAAACCTGCCAAATTTATTATATTTAAATATGTTCATTTTAATGAGTTGATCAAATTCAACAGTGTATTTTGTAATGTCTTAACAGATAAGGCTTCCTTTTTATGGCTTTTGTTTTAGAGAGAAAGGGAGAGAGAGAGAAACATTGATGTAAGAGAGAAATATTGATGTGTCGCCTCCCGCATGCCCCCCACTGGGGATCAAGCCCACAACCTGCACCTGTGCCCTGACTAGGAATCGAACTGGCGACCTCTTGGTGCACAGTCGACACTAACCGGGCATGGCTTACTTTTTAATGCAATCACAATTCGGCTGTCACATCTGACAAACCGACAGTTTCTTATCTGATATCAGGCTGTGTTCATGGACTCTGTTATCTCGAGATGTTTTCTTACATTTGGATTGTTTGAATCAGAATCCAAACAAGACATTTGTTTAATGTCTCTTGATTCTTTTCTAATCTTAACACTTCTCCTTCCCCTTGCCCTTTGTCTTCATGCCTTTTGTTTGTTGAGTAAATTCCAGTTATTTGTCTTGTAGAAATGTCCTACATTCTGGATTTGCCCAATCGCAGCCTCGTGGTGGTGTTGGATACGTTTTCCAGCCGCTGTGTTTTCTCTAAACACAAAGTTAGGTCCTTACTGCTTGATTAAATTCAGGCTGTTTTCTTTTTCAAGGTGGCATTGTGTGCCTTCGTGGTACCACATCAGGAGACACATAATGTCAGGCTGTCCCACTTTTAAAGATTTTAAACTGATACTTGGATTTTGGTGGTCTTGGCCGGATTCACCCATTTAAAAATTCCCAGCACCCTTTCACCCCAAAATGTCAGCAGCCCTTGATCATTGCCTACATACTCCTTAGGAATTGCAAAATGGTGATTTCTAAATGTTTTCATTCTTCCTTCATTTGTTGGCTGGAATTCTCATTTATTTACTTGTAAAATCTTGGTTCTTTTTCTTTAAGTCTGCAATTTCAGCGTAATGAGTTGGTGCTCTAGCGGCTTCCCAAGATAACCAATGATTTCTTTTTATGTATCATCGTGAACTCATGGATTTTTTTTATTGTTACCATTTAATCCATTTATTGCTCTTTTCCATGCTTAAATCTTCACTTTTGGCCAATAGACACCCCTGCAAATAAGGGTAGTCTTTGATAGCGTCCTGCTTTCTGGTCCAACAAGAAGTTTCAGGCTCATCTTGCCCATGTCTTGCTTCAACCCTATTATCAGCCATTTTTCTCTGGAGCCTGGTCCGTATTAGTGGAAATGGTACTTGGGGACCACAATTTGGGTGGGTTCTCATTGTTCCTGGAATGTCCTTTCCTTTTAGCCCTTTCTAATGGACAGACTAAAATATACATATTTTTGAGCCCCGGCTGGTGTGGCTCATCTGGTGCACCAAAAGGTTGCCAGTTTGATTCTTGGTCAGGGCACATGCCTGGGTTTCTAGCTTCATCACCAGTTGGGGGCGTGCAGGAGGAAGTTGATCGATGTTTCTCTCTCATCGATGTTTCTGTCTCTCTCTCCCTCTCACTTCCTCTCTCTCTAAAATCAATAAGTGAAAAAAAAATTTGTTTTAAACTGTCAACAAAGCCCTGGCTGGTTTGCTCAGTGGTTAGAGCGTCAGCCCGTGGATCAGAGAGTCCCAGGTTCAGTTCCCACTAAGGGCACGTACCTCCGTTACAGTTTGTCCCCGACCCGGTTGGGGTCGTGTGGGTGGCGGCCACTTGATGTGTCCCTTTCATGTCGATGTTTCGCTCTCTCTCTCCCTCTCCCTCCCTCCCGCTCTATCTGAAGATGAATGCAAAAATGTCCTCAGGTGAGGGTAAAAAAAAAAAGCTCCAGCAGGTTTGGCTCAGCAGTTGGAGTGTCGGCCTGCAGTCCAGAGAGACCCAGGTTTGGTTCCCTCTAAGGGCATGTACCTCGGTTGCGGTTTGTCCTCGGCCCTGGTTGGGTCGTGTGGGTGGCAACCACTCAATGTGTCCCTTTCATGTCGATGTTTTTCTCTCTCTCTCTCCCTCCCACTCTATCTGAACAAAATATCAAAAAAGAAAAAAAATATGAAACTGTCAACAAAGATAAGTTCAGATAAGTCTTGTCATTTTGACCCTCTCCCAAATTTCTGCCCCTTCCCTTAGGAGTAGTCAATTTTTGGTAATCTTACCTTATTTGTCTTTTAAATTACCTACTGAATTATGTTTCTAAGCAGTCTTTTGATTCATAAAAAGTCAAAATATTACTTTTAAACTATTTTGAATTCCCCATATTTCTTTTTAAATCTCTTCCTCCTAGATACTACCACCCCTTTGTCTAAAACTAAAGAGAAGTCCCGTCTCGGCCATGGCTTCAGAAGGTCCTGAAATGTTTACTTCTCCTTCAGACTGCTCAGTGCTGAGCATGGAGGCTCCCCACTTCTCTCTGCCACACAACATGGCACAGGAACCCCAAGTGGCCCCTCCTGTCCCCTCTACGTAGGCTCCCTGGTGTAGGTAGTGGGCAGGTCCTCTGACCCCGGTTCTCTGAGGTGCAGAGAGTTGGTTTGAAGGGAAGAGTTTTCTGACATTAGCAAGTAGAAGGCTAGTTCCCACATATTCCGCACCCCGGCCACCTTTTCTGCGGCAGGAAAACAAAACAGGCAGAGGCAGGCAGACTGGCCGAACCAGGTTGCTGCGGGTTGATCTTAGCTGGGGTGGGGGACACACAAGATGATGGTGTGGTGATGGCCGGACACCTGGCCTCCTTAGTGAAGAAAATGTTAGCATAAAACGGGCACCCAGGCAGGCTCGGAGCAGCCCAGCCCCGGAACAGCCCTGCTGCCCCGCACATCCTGTCTTCCAGGTGCCTGTCCAGTCCTGGTTCGATGACATGACGGACACGGAGCTGCTGGACCTCATCCCCTTCTTCGAGGGCCTGAGCCGGGAGGATGACGTGTACAGCATGCTGCACAGGCTCTGCAGCAGGTAGCCCCGGCTCGCCCGCCGCCTGCGCCTCGAACCCCAGCCCTGGGGGCCTGCCTGGCCTCGGCTGCCCGGGAGCTGGAAGAGAGGACACTCCGTGCTTCAGGCCACGGGGTGAATGTGGCCATACCTACCTGTTTTATATTTTAAAAACAGAAACAACTATTTTAAAATGAACTCTTTTAATGAATTTCATAAAGGGACATGCATTTTACCGGATTTGCTTTTCTTAATACATACCAAAAAGGAAAAAAAAAAAAAAAAAAAGCTCAGTATCTATCAGACTTCCTTTCAACTGTCTTCCCTTCCAAGCAGACAACGTGTCCCCTTCTGTCCCCGCTCAGAGCAGCTGACCCAACTCAGAACTCTTTCCTACAGGATGAAGTGCCTTTTTGAATGTTATTTTAAGCTGAGAGTTAATTTTTCTATACAATGTATTTCCAGACATCTTTTAGTCTTTTATTATCTTAGATTCTCTAAAAAGATAAAGATGACAATTTTCTAGAACCTGGGGGTGGGGGGTGGCGAGGTATGGGGGTGAGTGCAGGAGCCTGTCTCCCATGGGGTCTGCCCGACACTGCGGCCGGCCGTGGGCTCAGGCTCCTGGTAGGAGTTTCTGTGCCGGTGTCCGTGTCTCCATTCATTTCTGACCCAGCTTGGGATGCGTCTGCGATCGTGTGGCTCAGCGCTTTGGGAAACAGTAGATTCTTTTATATTCCTATGAGTTTGGATGGTGACAGATTGGTCCAGGGGTCACGTTTTTCCCTTGAAAAGGGACATCCTGTCACTTCTGCTCTCACACTACTGCCACACTTCTGTACGTCTTTTGTTTTGTTGTTGTTGTTGGGGGTAGAGCAGTTACAAGAAACTCAAACCCTTGCATTTAAAACAAATATATCTTTGTTTATTGATTTCTGAATCTTTCCAAAAGCTGGATTCACATGGAGCTGTTTGGGGATTTTCTTTGCTGCTACCACGCTGCCACCAAATGGAACTGACCAGCGGCTGTCACACTGTTCTCTGCCACTGTGCCTATGCTCAGAATCTGCTCACTGCTAAGCCACACACTCGGACAGGGTTAGAAGCGGGAGTCCCACCCGTTGCAGACGCACCACTGTCCCCTCCCCAGCTCTGGGTACAGACGAGGGCCAGCGCACCCCATGAGGATGGTGTTCATTTTAAACCGCGGTCAGCACCAGGTCCCGTGATGAGCCGACTGTTCTCTCGTGAGAACCTGTGGCTTCAGCCGTCCACCGCGTGGGTGTAGCCCCGGTGCATCTCTCAGTCTTCTCTTCCGAAGCGCGATCTGTTCCTGGGCGGGGGCTGGGGACCTCCGTCTAGAGGGGAGACTCACTGTCCAGAGTCAGGGAGAAGACAGGCTCCCTTTGCAGCCTTTCCCACGGAGCTGTTGTAAGCAGTGCCACGTTCCTTGTTTGACAACAGCGCAGTCTATAAAGTATTGCTCTTAAAAGTAATGATAAAGAACCCTTTTGTGTTGGCCCCATTGCCTTAGTCCTCTGTGGGTTGGGCCTCCGCCCGAGTTCTGGTGGGAGCGACTGGCACTGACAAAACTGGAAATTGGGTGTCGAGTAAAGTTTCTTTTTTGCTTTCATTCACAAAATAATGAAGCCAGCTGCCAGTCACGCCCTCCCAGCAGCACTCTGGTCTGTGGACTGCCCTGCGTTCAGAAGTAAGTATTCAGGGATGACCAAGTCTCCCAACATGCTGAGTACTCCAAGCCCCGTCATACACATGCCAATTAAAGTAGAGACAATCCCTTGCTGGGTGTGACCACAGATAATGACAGTGACGTGGCAGAACTACACACACCATACACCTTGATCTGGAAAACTTGTCATTAAATGAACCCTCTGCCTTAAATGTCTTGAATATTGCAGTCACGTGTCTGTCATGTGTTGAAATCCACACAGAACTCGGTCCTGATGAGAGCCTTAGACCCTCACCTGCACCCCTTCTTTGTTAAGCATCACAAGGTCTTGATTGGAATGGGGGGCAGAGAGGACAGAAATTCTAGAATAGTTCAGGGGGCCAGAACCTATAAATAGTGCCAGATGGAGTGGAGACACTTGGCAGGCTTGAGCCAGACACTTCTAGTAGTTCCTGAAACCCTGCACACCACGCACCAACCCAGTGCGGAGCTGTGGATGGAGCCCGGTTCCTGCCACACAGACCAGAACGTCTCGGGAGGACCAGTAACCCTCTGAGGGTTCTGGATTCTGTGCACCTTATTTGACCACACTCCAAAATTCCACTTCTATTTTAATTCTTGATTCTGCTTTATGTACATAGTCAAAATATTTCTATCTATCTATTTTTAATCATCTACATGTAAATGAAGCAATAGATTTCTAACATAAGGCCAAGAAATGAGATGAATGTTTGGGGTTTATGTTTTTTAAGGTAAATACGGGTATTGTTTTTAATTATTACCTTTTATTAAATTGTGGGCTTTAAAAACCTAATTGAAACCAATTAGCTATTTCTCTGTGCCATATACTTCCCATGTTACCAAAACATCCCTAACTCTAGCCAAAAGCGGAATCTGACCTCCTGAGTGTCCATGGTCCCTTCCGTATCAGGTCAAAACATAGTCTTCTGGACCAGTGTTTTTTACACTAAGATCTGGGACAGGGTACCTTGGGTCATGAACTCTGGCCCCTATGATGCTGTATCTCTGGCTGGGCCTCGAGTGGAGGTGCCCAGGCACGTCTGAGGTTGTTACTGCTCTGTCTTCCATTGCTCTGCAATCCCACATGTGGGTCTGTGGTTTCACCCATCAGTTGTTGGTCCACAATGCATTTGTGTACTAGAAAAGACCACCACCCTGGCTGATGGTTGGTGGGGAAGCTCCTTGGACATGGTTTCAGTGAGATGACTATGGATGCCCTAATGACAATGACTTGTCACGGTTGCGGCATTTGAACTTCAGGTGTAGAAAAGAAATCTGTAAGTCTATAACCTGGCAACATTTTACAACCCTGTATTTTTAAAGATGGCTTTCTAATAAAATCCAGAACCACACAGCCCTATGGTCAAACACTCGTGACGTTTGTGCCTCCGCTTTTAAAGGTGCTGTGATGGACAGGGGCATGCCAGGGTTGAGCAGAGTGGAGGGCTTGACGTGCTTGCAGGTAGTTACCTGTGCAAAACCCACCGGCTGCTCCTGTTCCTATTTTACTGTAACTTGATGGTGTCTGTTCCTGTTCCATTCTCCAGGGAGCTTCTCCGCAGACTAACCCACCCCCACCCCCACCAAGTAGTGGAGATGCTAGTGTCTGGGTAGTCGTGGATTCCTGTTGGACATTTGAATGTGATAAGCGATCCAGCATTACTCGGGAAATACTACATGTGGAATGTGCACGTTTCAGGGGGAGAGATTTGCAATGATTTTCCTTCCTGCCTGCCAAAAATAAACATGTAAAACTGCGCCCTCTTGTGGATGGACTGCTTCTCTACTGGCAGCGCCTGTCGTCCCTCTAATCTCTGTATTCTCTACCCACTGTCCCGCTTCATGCCAGCACCTTGCTTCTGGTACTCCAGCTGCTGGAGTATGAGATCAGAGCTGCAAGATCTCAGGAGCCCTGGACCTTCACCCCAGGGGGAGCTAGAAACGCATTCTGCCCAATGTCAGGCCCCCTGTTTGTCAGAAGCAGTCTGGCTCATCACCCTCCCACAAGGATTCCAGCCCTTTCCAAATGCAACCCGGGAGAACCATAACCCCCACCCCACCTCCTGAGAGCCACAGGCGCTGTGTATGCTGGGTGTGCCTAAGCCCATAGCCCTAGGGTGCTACCATGCTCTGCAGTCTCTCTTCTGTCTCAGGGATACAGGGTTCTACCAGCCATGTTCTTCATCCCAAACAACAGGAAGTGTGTGTGTGTCAGCCCAGGAAACCTAATAGTTACCCAGAGACAAAACCCAAATCCCCCACAGCAAATCTGTGCTGTGCCCCAAGATGCCCTCTCCACAGCAGAGCCGCTAGCCTGCCAGAGAAGTCACCCAGCCCCCGCAGTCCCCCGCCCCAGTCTGGACTCCAGCTGTGTCCCTGTCCCTTGTCACTCCTTCACTATGCTCCCTAGCCCTCTCTGCCTTTTGCCTCCTCTGGCATTGCCCCTCGCCCCCAACTGCTTCACACCTCTGCATGCAAGCAGATGGACACGTGGTTGAGAATTGTGGCTGCCCGCGGAGCTATTTGGGACTTGGGCATATTAAGATTTCAACTCCTGATTGTGTGTGTGTGTACTTAACATCAGTGTATATTCCAGGACAAAGGAGTGGACCACAAGCCCGGGAACGTGGGGGAGGAGTGGCAGGGAAAAGCCACCTGGGCAGCCTACTGAGCTTATGGATAAGGGGCGCATTGGGGGCCTTGGCAGAGTCCTCCGAGCAACGGGAGGATCTCAGGGCAGAACCTATGCCAGGGCTGCCCGTGGGTCAGTAGGTGAACCAAGGCTCCAAGCCACTGAACTAGCCTGGCCACAAGCCTAATCTCGGAGGACCCTGAGGCGGACCCTAGGGCCCTCCAGAGGGAGCTGTGTGGGCCCCAGTTTTCTACTCCAAACTTCCATTGCTGCACCGCCCAGCTCGGTGCCTCTCAGCTCTGGCTGCCCGTTAGAATCACCTGAGGGCTCTTAGAAATCCCGATTTCTCAAGTGCCCCTGACCACTGACCCCAAAGCTCCGCGTGAGCCTCAAAGGTGCAGTCCGGGCTGAGAAAGAGAAGCCCCCGCCCCTGTTCCCGATCCGACACCCAGGTGAGCCAAAGAAGCTTTCCCAATGCAGCAGTGAGGGGTGGAGGGTCCTGGTAAGAGGGTCCCACAGGACTAACAGCTCCTTGCTTTCCCTCTGAGGTGGGGAGCAGAGTGCACACCCCCCTTCACACTGAGTCACACTGCCCCCCAGGAACAGAGCTGAGACTCCTGCCCAAGCTGTGCCTGGATGGGGTGGGTGCTCAGCTGCGCAGGGCCACATAGTGGCCACACCTCCTTTGCAGGGACGTAGGACTATTCCTGGGGCAGAGGACTCGGCCCCTCAGAGTGGTGGCCCTGTGGGCACAGCTCACCTCGGGCCCTGGAGGTCCTCACAGCGCCCTTGGGGAGCCGCTCTCAGGCCGTGAGAGCCCTGGTGACCGCATCACTGCTCCTCCGCAGCCTGCAGCCAAATGGGGGGGTTCCACGTGGGCCCAAGACTACTTTTCCCAAGAGCGCGGGGCCAGGGCATTTTTCCAGGCAGTGGAAACCGGGACCCGAGTCAGGTGTCCCACCCCCGGCCCCACACCCTCTGCAGGACCGGGTCTCCGCGAGGGGCATCTTTCTACGTCTGTGGGGGGAGGACTCAAGGGAGCCCTGGGAACCAGAGTTGCGGGAGCCTGGGGGCGGGGCCCCTCCCGCTCCGGGCCACCCCACGGTCTTTGCCGATATTAACCTTAACAGGCTGGGCCTTGAAAGATCAGCCAAGAGGGAACAAAGTAGCGGGTGGCTGGCCGAGAGCCTCGGAAACTGCCTGGCAAGGGTGGGGTGGGCCGCGGGGGCCCCGGGCAGAAAGAGGTCAGTGGGACCAAGGGATCGTGGCCGGCCGGGGCCGTGCTGGCGGGGACAAGCCAGGTTTAGGGCCCTTCTGGCTCCAGGCCCGGATCCATGGGGGGGTCCAAGCAGGAGGCGCGAGTGGAGCCCCCTGCTTACTCTGCGGAAGGAGGGAGGGAAGGCTGGGCACCCTCTCATCCTTGTAGCGCCCTGCCTGTGAACACGACCCTGGGCCTCAGTTTCTCTCGGTGCCATGGGTGTGCTCCCCTGAGCTGGACATTGTCCACCAGACACACAGCAGTGTTGCTGATCTTGGCCCCGGGCCAGGCCCTAGGGCCCAGAGCCGGGGTCACGGAGGTTGGGGGGGGGGGTAAGGTAGTTATGCCCACTCAAGGTCTTCAGGGCCCCGAGACCCATAGAATTCTGAGGAGGAGACTTGGAGAGGTGCCCGTGCCCCTCACTAAGCAGCTAAGGCTGGATGGTGCCAGGCAGGTGTCCTGCCCCAACAGGGATGGGTGTGGTCTCCGCTGCCTTCTCAGAGGAGGAGATGTGGCTCAGGGAGAGCCTGGGAAATGTCCCTGAAGTCACTCAGCCAGTGGGTGCTTCGGCTGGGGTTGGAGCCTGACCCTGGTGGGACCTTCCAGGGCCGGGCTTCAGGACAGAGCCTAGCAAAGGGTCCCCCACACCCCCACCGAATCAGGTACAGGCCACAGGAGCCTGTCACGTACTTATCAAGCAACTACGGTGCACCGGGCCCCTTTCTAGACACAGAGATACAGCAGGGAGCAAGGCCCGCCCACAGGGGCTTCGGGCAGCTGAACTCCTGTCGTTAAGGCTGTCAGCTCCGACAGCACTAATAAGATGAGGAAAATGGAGACTGTCTGGGGGAAGGAGACTGTTCCAGCTCAGGCCCAGGGACGGGCCCTCCGGGGAGGTGCCCCTTTGGTTGAGGCGAGATGCAGGAAGGTGCCTTGGGGGAACCTGGGGGAGAGGCTCCAGGCAGAGGGAAGAGCACGTGCAAAGGTCCAGGGGCCAGAACAAGGCTGGAGCCTCAAAGACAGAGAGAAGCTGTAGCTGGAACATAGTGAGCCAGGGACAGGCAAGCTGGGCTTGTACTTCAGGGGATCACGGGAAGGGTTGAAGCAGAGCTCTCGGGCTCCATGGGGCTGGAGACACCGGGAGACCCTGAGGACACTCGTGCTGCCAACGGCTGAGGAGGCTGCCCCCAGGGCGGGGCAGGAGTTGTAAGAGGGCTGGCCAGGCTCGGGTTCAGGGTGAACCAGCCACCAAGGGGACCCAGCCTGGCCAGTGGGTGTGAGGGAAGGAAGGGAACTCAGACAGCGCCCAGTTTGGGGCCTGAGCCCCCAGCTGGGTGTTCATGCCATTCCCTGGGGCTCGAAGGAGTGTCTGAGAGAGTCTGACGTGGGTGTCAGGAGTGAAGACGGACAGAGGCTGGGGTGGGGTTTGGGAAGAGTGGGAGTCAGGGTTGGAACAGACACGAGCATTCCCGTGGTATTTACAGCCTGGGGACTGGAACTGGGGACAAAAACAGAAAAAAGACAGGAGCTAAGGCCTGAGCTGTGTGTGGCTGACATTGAAGGCTCCAGGGACGACAATGGAGTGGCCCGAGTGGCAGGGGGGACGGGGCTGTGGGCATGCTCAGTGGGGTCCCTAGCGGGTGAGAGGGAGGGTAGGATAAAGACAGAATCAACCACCAGCTTTGGCGAGAGGGCAGCGGTGACCAGGGAAGGACCATTTCCAGGCACTGTGGGAACGAAGACCGACTCAGCGGACAGAGGGGAGACTCTGAGAGGAGACAGCAGGAGAAGGGAGTGCGTGGGGTTTGGGCACAGGGACAAAAGGAGACAGGGAGACAGGTGCGCCGGCGGAGCCAAACCCACTCGTCATGTACAGGAGCAGGGGACTCAACAGGGGATTCCCTCACACGAGGCCAGACACCCACAGGACTGCCCACAGCCCTGAGGACGCCTCCCCCCGCACACCAGGACCCACTGACTGTTAACACAGTCACACACTGGCAGGTGGTCCTGCTGGGCTCAGATGGACCCAGATTTCCAGCAGCCCCCTCCCCGCCACAGCAGGAGCCATGGCAGGTGAGGACTGGACATGGGAAAGGGTCGTGGGGTCATGGGCCGAGTCCAGCAGCGTGTCCCTGAAAGGGCGTGCACGCTGGCTGGCCCGAGGCCTAGGGCCGAAGGCAGGGTGGCTGTGCCCCGGGAGTCTCTGGAAGGCTCTGTTTCCAGCACCTCCCACACCCCACAGTCAGGAAGGAGAGGAAGGGTCAGCCAGTGTGTGAAAAGTGTCTTCTCTGTAAGGGCGGACTGGCCTCTCCCAAGATGGGTATCAGGGCTTCCTAGGGAGGGCTGTGCCCGCGGGCATGGAGCCCAAATTGGGGTGGGGAGGACAGCAGAGATGTTCGAGGGAGCCCTGGCTACCTCCCCCACCTCCTGAAGTGACCCGGGTCTCACTGAGCCAGGCTGCCACCCCCACCGCTCCAGCCTTGGTCCTACTTCCTCCTAAAATGCGCTGGGGTGCCTGGCCTTCTGGGGTCTGGGCTCTCAGAGAGGGGAAGTGGCTGTATCCCACACACATGTTGGCCCAGCCCAGGCGCCCATTCCCTGCACTCTGGGCCACCTGTACCCAGGAGGGGTGGCCTGCTGACCAGCCCTGAGAGCTGGGTCACTATTTGGTGCCGGACTAAGGGATTGACCAGGTGTGATGCCCCGCCCACCAGCCTGGGGTGTGGCCTGCGGGGCAGGCAGGAGCAGGGATTGAGTTACACTGGAGGGGGAGCCATGCTGTGGGCAGATCCTGGCCCTGTGCCTGGCCCAGCGCTGCCCACAGACAGGGTGAAGGTGCCAGCAGTCTCCAGCAAGTAGTTTCCAGCAGGTAAGCCTGGCAGGGAGGAGGCACGGGGCACAGCTGGGCGGGGCTCTGGGGCACCAGGTCGGGTGGGTTGTTCTGAGTCAGGGGTGTACCGTGGCGGGGGCACAGGCTCAGAGTTGCCCCGGGGTTGGCAGAACTGGGGAGGTATCAAGGAGCCCAACAAGTGAGAACACTGGTTGGGGCAGGGAGGCCGTGGCGGGACCACCAACAGGGAGGAAAGTAGCAGCTGCACGTGGGCGGCAGTCTCCATCACCCACAGAGTCGGAACACCTGGGGACCCAGGCCCACCCGCCTCCCCCACTCCAGCAGGCGCACCCTGCCCCTTCCTGGGTGCTGGGCAAGGTAACCTCGGGTATCTCAGGAGGAGGACAGTGAACACCAGGGGGAGAGAAAGGGGTGCCAGAGGAGGGAGTGGGTGCCTGGGTAGGGGGAGGGGTGTGAGAGAAAGCAGGGGGTGCTGGGGGAAGCAGGGGTGTCTGGGGAAGGGAGCGCCTGAGTGGGATAGGAATCGGGAGAGTAAGGGGCCGGCCGGTGGAGCAGGGGAAAGAGGGCACATTTTGGGAGGAGGGGCACCTGGAGGAAAGCAGGGGCACTGGGCGGTGGGGGAGGGGAATAGGGGATGCCAGAGGAGGAACTGGGCATCTGGGACAGAAAAGGGGCCCTGGGTGGAGGGAGCCAGCCCCTGAGAAAAGGAAGGGGGCTTCCAGTACAGGGAGAGAACGCAGGGCTCCCATCGGGGTGGGTGATGGGAGGGAGTGCTCCAGAGGAAAGGGGACATCTGGGGGGGGGGGCTTGGCAGGTTAGGGGAGCTCTCTGGGGAGGGAAGGGACCCCCTGAGAGAGAAAGGGACTGCCTCGGGGGAAGAGGGAATGCTAGGGGAAAGAGGGGACCCCCACCCTGTGAGCATCCCTTCTCCCATCCCCCCAGAACCCAGTTGGAAGACACTGAGCACAGGTCACAAGGGGATGAGGCCCTGGGAGCCTGAGAGTTTGACCCCCAGACTGGAACTGGATATTAGGGCACGCTCCTAGCCCCTGAGGCATGACGCTGTCCCCACCCAATGAAATCAGCCTGGTCCCAACGTTCTGGCCACCAGTTCCACCTTCCTGTCCCACGTGGTGACCACTGTGCTGAGCCAGCCCACCTTCCTGTCGCTTTCTGTCGCATGATCTGCCTCTCAGAGCGATGCCTCTGCCCACTGCCTGCCTGTGCCCTGGCCACTGCTTCTGCCCCATCAGCTCTGAGTGTCACGTGCCTGGCACTTGGTGTCACCCCACGGTGTCACCCTGTTGCTTGAGACCATCTTTCCAGGGTCAGCGTGTCTGCCAGTCCCTCAGATCACTGTCGTACCAACAGGCCATCAACTACAACAGTTCTGGGGACAGACTTTCCTTTTCCATCCACTTTCCCTCAGTCCAGTCACAGGCCACAGGTTCGTTCATTCAACAACTATTTGCTGAGCACCTGCTGGGTGTCAGGCAGCTGGGAGCTGGCAGTAAACAAGCCCCTGGTCTCAGGAATCCACACCAACAGCATCCGTGGTCTCCAGAGTGTGTTCCAGGGGGTCCCAGGCTTCAGTAGAACCTGCCCCTGCTCTGGAGAGCTCCCCGCCCCCACCCCCCACCCCCTACCCCCTGCCAGGGCCACCTTGGCCCTCTTTGAGAGGCTGGGTGTTTCCGGGTGTCCTGTGAGCTCACCGGGGCCTGAGCCCTGCCCTTGGGGACCCACTTTGTTTGAGCGGTCACGCCAGGCCCCTGCTTCTGTAACTGTATCTCTGCGCCGCCTGTTTCCTCTGGTCACGCCAGGTCAGCAGAGCCAAGGGTGTTCCTCCCACGGATAAGACAGTGGAGCGGGAGGGGAGATAGCTAACCTCACCCAGGCCCACTGGGAATGACATTCAGAAAGGAGTGACTTCTTAGTTCAGCCTGCTGCAGTCTGGCACCGTCTTCAGAGACAGTCCAGTGTGCTGTCTGTCCTGGGTCCGCAGACCATTTGTCTTGTCTGCAGAGCCTGTTTCTGTCCCGAGCCTATTTTCAGAGCCTGGGTCTGGTTAGACACTCTGTCCCTATTTCTCCGTGTGCGAGACTGGCTTTGACTGCAGAAGCTGCCTTGCACGTCCAGCTGTCCACAGAGCTTGTCTGGTGTCCTTGTCTGGAACACGTCTTTCTGACTAAAGACACTTTTTCTGTTTGCGAAGCTTTGCCGGTGCACACCTGTCCCTGTCCGAAGAACCTGCTTCCTCTGCATAAGTGTCTGTCTCTAGACAATGTCACTCGTTGCAGTCTGTTCCTATTTCAGAGCCTGGTTCCGTCTGCAGGACCCGAGCCCTATTTGTCCAGCCTATGACATTTTCCAAGGCCTCTGCCTGAATTTGCCTGGATAGAAACGATGTCTGCTTGCGAGACCTATTCCTAGGAAGAGCTTCTCACTGTCGGGTCATTGTGTCCATCTGGGAGCACCTGTGACCTTCTGTAGAGCACCGCCCAGTTGGCAGAGCCTCTGCCTGCCTGCACACGAAGTCCTAATCCCACGTGTACCTGTTAGCAGCACCTGTCCCTCTTTACAGAGCTTCACCTGTCGCCAGAGCTCATCCTTTTCTAGAGAGCCTGTCCCTGTTTGCAGAACGCGGGGTCTCTCCAGAGCCCAGCCCTGTTTCAAGATCTTGTCCCTGTCTGGGGCACCTGTGCCTGCCAGCTGCTCTCAGCAGACCCCGCCACCCCTGAAGAAATTGTCCCTGATAACAGAGCCCGTCTGTTTGCAGAGCCTGTGTGGGCTTACAAAACCTCTCCCGATCTGCAAAGTCTGTCTCCAGGGGCCCGTGTCTTTTTTCAGAGCCTGGCTCTCATTGTCAAGTTCATGAATGTTTGCCCGGCCTGCTCCCATCTCCCTGGAGGCGGGCTCCAGTCCTCTTCCCGATGCTGTCCCTGCGTGCAGGGCCTGGCCATGCCGAGAGCTGTTGCCTCCTTCCAGAGCCCGCTTCAGTCTGGGGAGCATTTCTCTGGCTGCAGATGCTGTGCCTGTTTGCAGACCTTAACCATCCATCTCCCTGTCCCTACCTGCAGTCTGTCCCTTATCAAAGTCTGTGGCCTGTCTTAAGGGTTCGGCCCCAACCACATTCCCAGAGCCCTTCCCAGGCTGCCAAGCTCCTCCATGCCAGCAGAGCCTGTGACTATAGAGTCTTTTTCAGTGTCCACAAGCTTTGCCTGTGTAGGGTCTGTGTCTCTACACAGACTGTCCTTATCCACGCAGACAGTCCCTGGCTACAGACCTGGTTAGGAGAACCTGTGCCTGTTGCAGCCTGTTCTTCCATCTGAGGAAGCTGTTGTCCCTGTTCACAGAGCCTGTGCTTGCAGGCAGAGCCTCTCCCTGTCCAGAGCCTCTCCCTCTCTGCAGGTGCGCTGTCTCTGCATCACCTGTTCTGAATGGTCCTCAAAGCCAATGCCTATTTGCAGCTCTGTCCCTGCTCGCAGAGCCTGTCCCTGCCTGCAGAATCTGCTCTTACTAGCAAAGCCTGTCTGCATAACCTATCACTGTCTACAGTGACCGTCCCGAACGTATCCCTCTGTCTGTCTGCATAGCCTGTCTCTATCTCCGTCTGTTTACAGAGGTTGTACCTATGTTCAAGGCCTATCCCTGTCCACGGAGCTCAGCCCTATTCCAAGAGCACAACCACAGATGCAAAGCAAGTCCCTGTTTCAAAGCCTCTCTGTGGCAGGTCTGCAGCACCGGCCCTGGTTTGCAGGCGCGTGTGCGTCCTGGAGCCCTCCTGATGAAAGGCACGTGCAAGGATGAGGTGCCTTGGAGAGCTGTAGGCAGGGAGAGTTCTTGTTTGGAGGCCGGGGTCTGAAAACTCTGGCTCTTGTTTCCTTCCTCCCACCCGCCTGGCCTAGGATGGACACCAAGAGCCTCCCGGACATCCAGAGCCACAGGGACCTCCACATATGGATCATTGAGGTAGGGGCATGGCGGGCCAGCTGCCACAGAAGGGTGTGATCTCTGGAACTAGGCTTCTCCTGGGCCTCAACTCAGAGTCCCCCCAACCCCAGAGGGCCATGGGTGTAGGGGGGTCTCCTGAGTTGTCACTAAGCACCTTCCTCTCCCAGAACTTGGAGATGGTGCCCGTCCCCGAGAGCGCTTACGGGAACTTCTTTGAGGAGCACTGTTACATCGTCCTCCACGTGAGCCGGGCCTCTGTCTGAGAGGGTGGCACAGCCCGCTGGGGAGCCTGACGGTGCAGAGTGAGCTCTGCCCTGGGAGAGGCCTGCTGAGGCCCTAAAATCCCATTCCACAGAGGGGCTGCTGCTGCTGAGGCCTCCTAGCCCCGTCCTCCCCGTTCTAGATCCCCTGCCCCATCTCTCCAAAGCCTTTGGCACACGTCGGACCTTGACCTCAGTGTCCATTCATGCCTTGGCCCTGGGTCCCTCCCCCACCCTGGAACCTCGGTTCCCCTCCCCCCACAAACACCTGCGCCCTAGGTCCCCCAGGGCCTGAAGGCTGCGCAGGGGGCAGCCAAGGACCTGCACTACTGGATCGGAAAGAAGGCGGACACAGAGGCGCAGGCCGTGGCGAGCACCTTCCTGCGGCGCCTGCAGGAGACCCTGGGTAGCGCCACCGTGTTGCACCGGGAGGTGCAGGAGCACGAATCCGACTGTTTCTGCAGCTACATCCGCCCAGGGATCATGTGAGTGAGAGGGCTGTGGGGGCTGGGGAATGGACAGAGCAGTGGGGTGGCCAGAGTGACCACCTCCCTCATCCCTGTGTGTAGAGTGTTTGGGGACGGCTGACACCCTTATTGAGCTACAAGTCACACACCACACAACTCGCCATTTAAAGTGCACCATTTGCAGATTTTTAGTATATTCACAGGTTTGTGCAATCGCCAAATTTAGAACATGTTCATCCTCCCAAAGGAGGCCCCATACCCTTTCCACCACTCCCCATTTCCCCTCAGTATTCCCTGCCCCCTCTGTACAGATCTGCCTAGTCCGGACATTCCACGTAAATGGGATTATGCAGCACATGATATTCGAACTGCCGCATTTTATGATGTGTTCACACGTAGGGCACATTTTCGTTGTTTCCACTTCTTAGCTGTTATGGATGATACTGTTATTAACATTTGTACACAAGCTTTTTTTCCCATTTTATTGAAATATAATTGGCATGTACCACGATGTAAGTTTAAGGTATACAACATAATGGTTTGACTTACGAATATTGTGAAATGATTACTGCTCTAAGTTTAGTTAACATCCATTATTTTATACAAATTTTTGTGTGGACATGTTTTCCATTCCTCTTGGGTATACACCTAGGGGGGACACTCATGTTGTTTTGAATTTGCCTTTATGTCACTGTGCCCAGAAGAAATAGGTCTTTTGCTGTTAATTGCTTGAAATATGTAGTAAATTAATAGTTGCAATGTATTAGGTTGACCCATAGGAAACTGCCAATATTTGATCATTTCTGTTTTATGCAGTTGAACCTAATGCATGCAGATAGTGTGTACATGAACACATACACACATGCAGGAAATATGCCACTGCTGTATGTGTTCACCTACAGGTGGGCACACCTACACACACATGAATAGCCATGTCCACTTACACACACATATGTTGTCACCCGAATTCCACACTCTCATATCTATACTTACATGGATAAACAGATACTCCTGCTCCCACTTGTATACAAGTGCTTTGTATGTGCATGTGCAGGTATATGTATGTGCATGTGCATGTATTTGCATCTGTACACATGGATAAACAGACACACACTGTGCCCTCATAGAAATATATGTATCTGTAAATGCATGTGTTCACATATTAACACATAGATAAACACATGCACACTCCTGCACCACATGTAGCCATGTGCTTGTACACATGTTCCTAGCTACTTGCACACATGTATTAAGCAGACACGTGCGTATCCCCACATGTGTGCATGCATGTGCTCAAATCTGCACTCTCTCCTGCACATGGCAGTGTGGTCTTACATGGGACCTCATTCCCTCCTCAGCTACAGGAAGGGAGGGCTGGCCTCTGCCCTCAAGCATGTGGAGACCAATATGTACAACATCCGGCGACTGCTACGCATCAGAGGGAGGAAGCATGTGTCAGCCACCGAGGTGAGCATACCAGGAATGCCACCTGACCCCTGGATCAGCCAGACTTTGTGTACCGATGTCTAGGGACATGTGGAGGGTGCCAGGGGAATGGGGGGAACCACAGGCTGTCATCATTCCCAGATGACCTATCTATTTTTCAATTGCAATTGACACACTATATTATATTAGATTCAGGTGTACAACATAGTGATTAGACATTTATATAACTTACAAAGTGATCACTCGAATAAGTCTAGCACCCAATCTCCAGATGGCCTATCACTTTCTATTTTTTTAATCCTCACCCAAGGATATTCCTCCATTGACTTTCAGGTAGAGTAGGAGGGAGGAGGGAGGGAGAGAGGAACATTGAGTGAGAGAGACACATTGACTGGTTGCCTCCCACACAACCCCAACCAGGGCCAGGGATTGAACCCAAACCAAGGTACATGTCCCTGACCGGAATCGAACCTGTGACTCTCTGGGCCACAGGCCAACATTCCAACCACGGAGCCAAACCGGCCCACGGCCAGATGGCCTATCTCGAATGAGGAGAGAGAAGGCAGAGTCAGGCTTTTAGCGCCACTCCACAGTGGCCCCCCTGACCCTCTGTTTCTTCACCCACCTCATGGCCATAGTAAGAAGTTGGGGTGGGGCGGGGCGCTGAGGCAGTCCAGAGGGTGCACCTGGATGGTCCTTATACGAGGGAAAGAAGCATGATTTGGGGTGGGGGGTGCATGGCCCCATACTCATACACATTGTCATTGTCACCTGTGGGCACACACACTGTCTCCCACTCTTACCCCTGGGGCCACTCTAGGCCACTGAGTGCCCTTGTGCAGTGGAGAACAGAGTGCCCCTGTCTCCATCTGCTGGAAATTAATGAAACGCCAATCTTGGCTGAACAAGACTCTGCTGCCATGTGGCAGGAATTTGGGGGAATGAACATTCCGGTGCTTGATGTCCGTGATGTGAATGGACCTGAGCTGTGCTCCTTGCTGTCTGCGTGGCGTGCGGCAGCCCTGAGACTCCAAGACAGTCCCACACAGGCTCGCACACTGTTCCCCCAGACTCAGTGACCACGTCCCTGGTCGCGCAGGGCCACCATGCAGCCCCAGGTTTCGCCTGTCATCCTGGAATAATTATTTAAGTCTCCCCTTTTACTTTCTGTCTGGATGATAACTATGCTTATCCATAGATAGCACACTTCTCCACACAGGCATACATACACTGTCACCCATGAGCTCACACACTTGTTCATATTTCGTGTGCCCCCACACGTATATGCAAGTGTACATGTACACACACATCTACACACATGGATAAACATGTACCCTCCAGCTGTGTACACGTGTGCATATACACATGTACAGCTACAGACATGCCCTGAGTGAAGTGTCATAGTTGTGTACACCCTATGGAACATAGCACTGCCTGCAGCCACACATGCCCAGAGATGCACACAGCCACAGCCACAGCGCGACCCTCAGGGTGTCCTATGGTCACACAGATGCATGCCTGCACACCATAGTAGTGTCATGGGCACACATACATACAGTTGCACACAGCTTCATGTACACAAGTGACACATGAAGCTATGCTCTCGTAGGCAGGGACAGGCTGTGGTACCCTCCCTTGGGTGCTGGAGGTATGACACCCTGGCCCCTCCCGGCCCCTCCTGGCTCTGGCAGGTGGAGCTCTCCTGGGACAGCTTTAATAAGAGTGACATCTTTCTGCTGGACCTGGGCAAGGTGATGATCCAGTGGAATGGGCCCAAGAGCAGCAATTCTGAGAAGGCACGGGTAGGCGTCTGCCCTGGGAACAGAGGGGTGCAGGACTTGGGGAGAGGGGGTCCTCCGTGTGCTCACTCTCTGGCCACCCCAAGAGGTAGGCCTGGCTCTCTGCCACAACCTGGAAAGCAACTGCCAGGTAAGCTGCACCCAGACCCTGGTGGTACCTCCGGATGCCAGCATGAGGGGACACCCTCCCCCAGCCGCTGGGGTTGAGCAGTGACAGGAGGGATCTGGGATGCTGTCTGACGGTGAGGGGACATGATGGGGAAGCCCTGACAGCCAGGACCTCCCGCAGGGCCTGGCCCTGACCCGCAGCCTCCAGGACAGGGAGCGTGCTGGTCGTGCACAGATCGGCGTGGTGGATGATGAGGACAAAGCCTCTGGCCTCATGGAGATCATGGAAGCTGTGCTGGGCAGCAGAGTGGGCAGCCTGTTCACTGTCCTGCCCAACAAAACGATTACCCAGCTGCAGAAGGCCCGAGTCCACCTCTACCGGTGAGCAGACCTTGGGAGTGGGCAGGGTGGGTGGAATAGGCCAGGCCTGCGTGCCCATCATGACGGCAATAGCACGGGGTCTCTAGAAGGCTCATGGGTTTCTGGGGGAGGCCGTGTGGGACCGTGGGCCTGACCTATACTCCCGCACGGCTGCCTTTCAGGGAAACCATTGCACAGACAGGGCACAAGGCCCTGAGAAGGCCAGGGGGTTGCCTAAGGCTCCCCAGCAAGGCTGCTGTGAAGTCAGGGCTTCAGCTCAGGGCCCAGCCCCCATGCCTTCACCTGGGGTGGGGTGGGGGGCTATAGTGACTAGAGGGGAGCCAGGCCAGGAACAGGCTGAGCTGCCTACATCCGGATGCCTGTCCCCCAGGGTCCACGAGAAGGGTAAGGACCTGGTGATCCAGGAGTTGGCAACCTGCCTACTGACCCAAGACCTACTGCATGAGGAGGTGAGGCAGGCCTGGCCCCAGTCACCCCATCCATTCCCCCTCACCCCACAACTCGCCCCAGTCTGGATGGCTGCTGACCGGCCTACTCTTGCTCCCAGGACTGCTGCATCCTGGACCAAGGGGGTGTCAAGATCTACGTGTGGCAGGGACGCAGGTCCAAGCCCCCGGAGCTAAGGTCGTCCTTCAGCCAGGCTCTGGTGAGGGGTGGGCCCCGTCGGAGGGACGGGCACAGCCCTGGTATTGGAGGGGAGGCAGCCCTTCCCTGGGCTCTGAGGAAGGGCACAGTCCTACCCTGAAGTCTGAGCTAGGGGACATCCGTGACCTGGGGCCTGAAAGGGGAGGCAGGAAGGTATGTCCTGCCCTAGGGCCTGTCCGACGGAGGGCATGACCCTCTGGGCTCTGAGCCTGGAGGCAAACCGCCCTGCCCCGGGAGGAGCAGCTCTGGGGGCCGGGCCTGTGGTCTGCCCTGAGGGGGGAGCGGTGGGGGGACCGTGTGAGGAGGGTGCTGCGCCCTGCCTCGAGGTCTGAGGGGCCTAGCGCACTGGGCGCCCCTCCTTTTCCACGAGGGGCCATGGGGCTCTCCCTGAGTCTGCCGGGCTGTCCAGGCTGTCCCTCCCTGTGGCCCCGACTAAGGGGACCCTGCCTGTCCTCAGGGACCTCGGAGAAGTCGGTAGTGGCAGCCCAGCTCCAGAAAGTGGGTCATGAGTTCGGTTAATTACTGCAGCTCGGTGCTCGGGCGGCAGCCGGGCAGCGGGTCCCCAGGGGCGGAGCGGTGCCCTCTGTGCCCTGACGGAGCCCCCGTCCCAGGGCTTCATTGAGGCCAAGGGCTACCCCCCCTACACCAACGTGGAGGTGCTGAACGAGGGCGCCGAGTCCGCGGGGTTCACGCAGCTCTTCCGGAGGTGGTCCAAGGACCAGGACAAGACCGCGAACCTCCGATGGATCCGTGAGCGGGGCGGGCGGGCGGCGGGGCACCCAGAGC
This sequence comes from Molossus molossus, assembly GCF_014108415.1. Taxonomy (NCBI): domain Eukaryota; kingdom Metazoa; phylum Chordata; class Mammalia; order Chiroptera; family Molossidae; genus Molossus; species Molossus molossus. The sequence goes on from NW_023425353.1 coordinate 56,579,955, forward strand.
CCCCGCGGGGTGGGTGCGGGACGTGGCAGCAGGGGCTTCTTGAACCGTGGTGGGTCGGTGGGGGCGGATGAGGTGGCCGTGGGGCCAGGCAGGGCCACGGGCGCCGGTGACACCCTCTGCCCCTCCCGCAGAGAAACCGGGTCAGGCGGAGGCGGACCTGAGCAGGCTGCACAGCCAGCCCGAGCGAGCCGCCCGGCTCAGGATGGTGGACGGCGGCGCTGGGAAGGTGGAGGTGGGCCTCGGCCGGGCTCGGGGGAAGGCGGTGGGCACGCAGGGTAGGCCTTTCCTCCGGGTGACCAGTACGGCTGCGAAGCCACCCCGCTGCTCTCAGGGGTCATGTACACACAGGGACACCCAGGGGCAGGGGTCCGTGTGCGTGCCCCCTCCCCACAGGCATGGCCACTCACATCACATCACAGCAACACGCAGACGCCTGCTCGTGCCCTTTGTCACATGCGTGACACAGCCACACGGATGATAACATAGACACATACACCTTGCCATGGCACCTAGTCACAGCCCAGTGCACAACAGCAAGAATAAATTGCAGAAATTCTGCATCACACGATTGGCCACATACAACCATGAACCCGCAGGGACACCTCAGCGCAGGTACATAGTCCCAGAACCAGTACGTCCCACACACCCAACCCCCAGCACACAGCCGCACACTGTCAGCCCCTGTCTGGTCTCAGACCCGTGTTCTGGGAGAGGGGTTGGGGAACACTTTCAGGTTCTACACAGGGCAGAGTTGCTGAACCCCTGGACAGAGCCTCCAGTTTCTTTGTGCCTTGGGTTTGTTTGGGTTGTTTTTCTATAAAATGGGGGCAAAAACTGTGGTCCAATCTGGTCTCGAGGCTGGTGTGGGGATGCTGTGAGATCCTGGGACTGCGGGGCTTATTGAGGGGTTCTAGCTCTCAAGGTAGGTCAAGGTCAGAGAAAATACTGTTTCTCCAAGGTTTCCTCCTACAAGTGCCCGACTATGGATGGACAAAGGCCCTGAGTGAGGACAGCTGGAAATGGGGAGACAGGGCAAGGCAGGGAGGAAGGGGGAGCTGGGAGAGGGGAAGACAGGACAGCAGAGGAGAGCCGGGGAGGGAAGGACGGAGGCTGTGGCCCAGGTCCCAGGCGAAAGGCAGAGAGGGCGTCCCTCTCGGCAGCTGGTGAACAGGACGAGGGAAGAGGCTCCAGCCAGGCGGCCAGGGAGGTGCTGCTCCTGGGAGGTGAATGTCCAGAGTCCTTTTCTGAAAGAGGCAGGATTCTGGAAGCTCTGGTCTGGAGGAGACCTCCCCAGAGACAGCTGCCAGGCTCTGTGTGGGCACGGGATGCCCAGGCAGTGTTTCCTGCCATGTCGAGGTGGGTGCAGTTAGCCCCGCGGTACAGGTGGGAAAAACAAAGGTCTCACGGCCAACACAGGCCGAGCTGGGACTGACCAGGTTTGTCTGGTTCCAGAGCCCATGCTCACTACCCACAGGGACAAGGACTTGCACCAAGTGTGAGGGAGTGTTTTCATGTCTGTCTTTGAATAGGCTTTGTATTTCCAAGTGGCCCTTGGAAAAAGGGAATTTTTCCAAGAGCCCAAGGCCTCCCTTCTGTCCAGCGCCCGTGGCCCTGGCCCGAGCAGCGAGCAGTTCCGCCAGGACCTGTCTGCCCTGACCCGTGCCGTGGCTGGGGGTCAGGTGGCAGTGCTGTGGCGGGGGTCAGGTTGCCTTGGCAGCCTCTGGGGTGCTCACCACTTGTCTGTCCCAGGTACCACTGCCAACTCAGAGTCCTGGGTGAGAGCAGGCAGCACAAGTGTGGAGGGTCTCAGAGCCCCATCGGGGACAGGGTCACCCGCAGTTCCTTGCACAAGCCCAGCACAGAGTGTGGGGTAGGTGCAGAGTTGGGGATGAGCCCCCTGCCTGCAGAGATGAGGCTGAGGAAAGCTTTCTGACTGGGCACAGGCTGAGTTCAGGCGGAGGAACACCTGTGCCCATTGGTCCCGTTCCCCAGGTGTGGTGCATCCAGGACTCAGGCAGGCAACCCGTGGAGCCCAAGCATCATGGACAGTTTTATGCAGGCAACTGCTACCTTGTCTTCTACACATACCAGAGGATGGGTCACACCAAGTACATCCTGTACCTGTGGCAGGTACGCAGGCCCAAGGGAGGACGGCACCTTTCAGCTTCAGGCTGAAGATGTGCAAACGGGGTCTAGAGTTGCTCCAGGGCCTCCCCACCCCGTCTGCAGGGCCAGGAGGCCACCGCACAAGAGATCAAGGCCCTGAACGGCAACGCCGAGGAGCTGGACCTCCTGTACCACGGAGCCCTGGTGCACGAGCACGTGACCATGGGCAGTGAGCCCAAGCACTTCTTCGCCATCTTCCAGGGCCAGATGGTGGTCTTCCAGGTAGGACCCACCGCAGCCTCCCAGCTCCTCCAGTGCCGGCGACCCTCACATGCACACGCGAACACCGCTTCGGGCCGGGGGGACCCGCTTACCCCGCCCTCACTCTGGTCTCTGGGTGCTTGTCCAAGGGCCTGAGCTCCAAGGGTGACCCCCGCCTAAGTTTCGCCCCCTAGTCCTCGGAGCCAGCCACACCGCAGGAGCACAGGCCAGGAAGTTTGATCAGAAGCCAAGACCTTGCCTGGGGTCACATACGGGCAAAGCCGGTCCCCACTTTCTGCCTTCAGGCTTGGGGGAACTGTGTCCTGACCCCTTGGGGATGGGGTGAGGGATCCATTTGGAAAGGCCTGGTCCTATCCTAGACCACGGGACCCTCACATGCCACACCCAGAGGGTCCAGGAAACGGTGGCTTTAAGAAAGGCATCCCTGAGCCTTGAGGCAGTCTGTCCCGCACAGGGGCGGGCGGCCCCTGGGGGCCCTTGGCCCAGCTGATGCCTGGCCCTCTTGCAGGGTAGCGCGGGGCACAGTGGGAGGGGGCAGCCAGCGTCTGCCACGAGGCTCTTCCACGTGCAAGGCACCGACAGCTACAACACCAGGATCATGGAGGTGCCAGCCCGGGCCTCCACCCTCAACTCCAGTGACATCTTCTTGCTGATTACAGGCAGCATCTGCTACATCTGGTTTGGGAAGGTACCACCAACACCAGCCACTCAAGGCACGCCAGGGCAGTGGTGGCAGGCAGGCTGAGGCCGCTCCACGGGGAGGTCTGAGGCTTCCAGTCCAGCCTGAGACAGGCCTGGAGGGGGTAGCAGGCAGGCATGAACCTGGGGCCGTTGTAAAGTGACAGATGGACTTGGAGTCCACAGGTCAGAGCCGGGACAGACGCAGGCTGCCTCCCCTCCGTCCTGCCTCGAACAGAGAGCCTGCCCCTTCCCAAGTCTTTTGGGAAAAGGAGGAGGCCTAGCTCAGTTTACCAGAATTTTCTCTGATCTTCAGCATAAACCATGAATGATCTCCAAGCCTAGGAGTCCCCATCCCATGCTCTGGACCCAAAGAGGGTCCCAGTCCCTGAGACCCTGATCAGCTGGGGAGACAGAGGCCAGAGGGGCGGGAAGGGGGCTCCCTTGTTTGTGCATGTCCTCCCATCAGCCCAGGCCTCCTGTGACTCAGGCCCCTGTGAGTGGCAGCTGCGGGGTTGGAAGTGAAGACCCCTCCCCTGCAGGGCCTGACCCAGCTATTTGCCTGCCAGGGCTGCAGTGGTGACCAGCGTGTGATGGCGCGGAAGGTGGTCACTGTCGTCTCTGGGAACATGGATCAGGAAACAGTGCTGGAGGGTCAGGAGCCTCCCCACTTCTGGGAGGCCCTGGGAGGCAGGGCTCCCTACCCCAGCAACAAGAGGTGACAGGGTTGGGAGGAGGGCGTTCTTACACAGGGGATGAATCTGAGGCCCCAAGAGGGTGGGGTGACTAATGGACGGTCACACAAGGAGCTGGAAGAGCCAGACTAGAACTGAGAACTCTTGGCTCCCCATCCCTGGGGCTCCCAGGAGCACACCCCCCTCGCCCCTTCAATCCCCAACCCAGGGTAACTTGGATCAGGAAGATGCAGGGGAAGCAGGGCAGTGGTGCCCTCTGCTGGCTCAATGTGCTCCCTGCATGGTCCCAGTCCTGGACCACAGGCAGAAGCCATTCCCCAACCCCAGTCCCCAGGAGAGTGGTGCTGTGTGTGTGTGTGTGTGTGTGTGTGTGTGTGGAGTGTGCAAGAACAGTGTATGTGTGGTGTGTAAGTGCACAAAGGTGTGTATCAGAGGGGAAGGCAGAGTGAGGCCTCAAAGGAAGGATGAGCTGAGTCCTAGGCCGCTCTGTATTATCTGGGGGGCCTGGTTTGTGCACTGCACCCCCCCCAAGTCTCCTGAGCTCCTAAGTACTACTGTCCCCTTCTCAGCCTAACTTCCCTCCTCCCACCTTGGGCCAGAGGCCAACCCTGTCCAGGGGTGGGGCCAGCAGCTCCTCTTCCCCAAGGAGCACTTGGCTCCAGCCCAGGCCCAGCCCTTTCTGGGGCCCTTCCTGGGGAAAGTCCAGGGGCAGCTTGCACCACAGCTGCCTGGAGCAGACACATCACCCACTCTGCTTCCCCACTGACAGACTGGGACACGGAGGCCCAGAGGGGAGCAGGGTGGGTGGCACTCAGAGGAGGGCCCAGCCCCTGGGGCAGGGGCCCCTGTGCCAAGAGATAGCTTGGCCCAGGCTGCACCCCTCACGGCCTTTGCCCACACTGGCCAGCCTCCCTGAGGACGTCTCCAGCTTCCAGCCACGGCTGTTTGAGTGCTCCGGCCACAACGGCCACCTGGTCCTCATGGAGGTCGTGTTCTTCAGCCAGGACGACCTGGACAAGTATGATGTCATGTTACTGGACACCTGGCAGGAGGTAGGCCACCCCGTGCTACTGGGGCGTGTCTGTATCTGAGTAGCGAGGTGTGAGCGTGTGTCCTTGTGCGTTCCTCTCCATAGGACTGCCTGTATGCTGCAGGTGAGTCTGTGTGACTGTGACTGTGAGGCTCTGACTGTGTGTCTGGAACTTGTGTGTGACCGTGGCAGGCGTTGTAATTATATGTGACTCCTTGTGCCTTCAAATAGTGTGTGGCTGCAGACGACTGCCTGGGGCCGACGTGTCCGTGTCGAGTGGAGTAACTGACCGTGTGTGCATGTGTGATGCCTTTGCTTTTGTGTATGTGACTGTGTGGAGTGTCTGTATGGTCAGGTAACTGCCCGTAACTGGCCAGACCAGCCACAACCGGTGAGGTGTGTGTGACTGGGTGGCTGCATTGGCGTGGCTGGGCAGCTGTTTCTGTGAGGCTGTATGCGGTGGTTTTCCGGGCTACCTGTGTTTTTCAGGCTGGTTGTGTGTAACTGTGTAATCAAGTGTGTAGCTGTGTGTGACTGGGTGACAGTGTGTGGCTGTGACTTGCTGTCTGGCTGTGGTGATGGGTGATGTGTCTCTGTAGCTGTGATCATGGATGTGCCTGTGTCACCGTCTATGACAGTGTGACTGTGATGAGGCTCGTAGACTCACGTGTCGCTCAGAGCAAAAGCAAAGCCCCACCACCCTGCAGAGCCTGGAGACACTAACTCTTCAGCCTGATGGGTCCCGTTCCCTGTGCCTGCTCCGCTTCAGCCACAACGGCCTCTGTGCCGCTCCTCAGATGCCAGGCACACTCAGGGCCTTTGCACTGGTTGTTTCTTCTGGTTACACTTTCTCCCCAGACATACACATGCCTTGCTCCCTCACCTCCTGCAGATCTTCACTCAAATGTCATCTTCTCAGTAAGGCTCTCCCTGAATTTAAAAGTACACCATTCCTCCCTGGCTGGTTTGGCTCAGCGTTTAGAGCGTCGGCCTGTGGTCCAGAGAGACCCGGGTTCGATTCCCGCTAAGGGCATGTACCTCGGTTGCAGTTTGTCCCCGGCCCTGGTTGGGTCATGCGGGTGGCAGCCACTCCATGTGTCCCTTTCACGTCAATGTTTCTCTCTCTCTCTCTCTCTCTCTTCCTCTCTGTCCCTCCCACTCTATCTGAACAAAAAAATGGAAAAATGTCCTCAGGTGAGGACAAAAAAACGAAAGTACACCATTCCCACCATCACCACCCTTCTCTCTTTCCCTGCCTCATTTTTCTCCATCTGATATATTACACATTTTACTTATTTTTCTGTCTCCCCCAATAAAACAAAAGCTCTATAAGAGCAAGGATCTTTGTCTCTTCTTTGTTTCACTGTTGAACCCCCTGGCCCACAGTAGGTACTCAGTGACTATTGGTGGATCGAATGCATGCGTACATGTATGCCTGTGATCTTCTGGGGTGTCTGTGGGTGTGTGGATACGGCGGCCAACCTGCTGTGTGCCCGGTGTGTTTGGGGGGCTCTGAGACCATCTGATGGACAGAGGCGGGAAGGAAGTGGTCGGCTCTGGGCATCCCCTCCCCCGCCCACGGCCAGCCCCTCTGGCCCAGATCTTCCTGTGGCTGGGAGAAGCTGTGAGCAAGCAGAAGGAGGAGGTGGTGGCCTGGGGCCGGGAGTACCTGCAGACCCACCCGGCGCGGAGGAGCCAGACCATACCCATCGTGCTCATCAAGCAGGGCCATGAGCCTCCCACTTTCACCGGATGGTTCCTTGCCTGGGACCCCTACAAGTGGACTGAGAGTGAGGTCTGAACCCCCGCCCCACCCTAATCCAGGGGAGAGGGGCTTGCCTGGGCAGACTGAGAGGAGGCACTGCCCTGCCTGGGGACCTCCAATGCGGATTGGGGAGACCTGGTCTCGTCCTCAGGTCCTCGCAGATGGGGAGTCCTTCTGTCTCACCCCCTGATTTTTGCCCCCAGAACAACCAGTCCTACAGGGAGTTGGTGGAGGGCAGCCTGGACACAATAACGGCCATCACTGAGATAACAGCTGTGAGTACAGGGTCCTCCCGGGCTTCCCCTTGGGGTCTGGCTCAGTTGGCATGACCCAGATGGGCAGGATGGGCAGGGAAGGAGCCAGGCCCTGGTGGGTGGAGGGGGTTGCAGCTGGGGGCAAGAGGGCCGGTGGGCTCAGTGTGGCCTTCCTGTGGGAGCCTATCCTCATCGTCCCCAGCCTGAGTCCCCTCTATGGACAGGAAGTCAACAACTTCCGGCTGTCCCGATGGCCAAGCAATAGCAGTCCAGGCTCCTTGGCCCTACAGGCCCTCAAGGGCTCCCAGGACAGATCAGAAAATGAGCTGGAGCTGGGCCCCAAGGTGGATGGCACCAGCACCGGCACCAGCATCAGCAGCATCGGCACCAGCATCAGCATCAGCAGCATCAGCACCAGCATCAGCAGCATCAGCACCAGCATCAGCAGCATCAGTAGCAGCACCAGCACCAGCACCGGCACCAGCAACTACCACAACAGCCCCAGATCCATGATCAATGGGGGCCTGCCCCGTGAACAGCTGATGTACAAGACTGCCAAGAACCTGCCAGTGGGTGTGGACCCCGCCCAAAAGGAGGTAGGTGCCTGAGACTCCCTGCCACTCACTGCCCCAGCACTAGTGTACCTCAGACCTAGGTGACACACTGATGGTGGGCAGTGGGCAGGCTGTCTGGGGAGATGTGTGTTCCAGATGCGGTGATGGTCAGAGATGGGAGAGGACAGCCGTAAGCCCTGGGATGACACCTCCGGGTGGGAAAGAATTCTGGGCTCAGTTGACACCCGTCCCTGTATCCGCCTCCCCCACCCCCAGTTCTATCTCTCAGACTCTGACTTCCAAGACATCTTTGGGAAGTCCAAGGAGGAATTCTACGGCATGGCCAAGTGGAAGCAGCAGCAGGAGAAGAAGCAGCTCGGTTTCTTCTGACCCGGGCCTGCTCCTCCCTGCGCCCCTCACCTGGCCGAGCCCGCATAACTCCCCCACACGCACCTGAGCCCCAGAGGGACTCCTGGGTTACCCCCTCCCTGCCAATAAAAGCGTGTGGCCCTCACAAGGTGTGGCGTGTGGGCTTTCAAGTCTGGGTCACTCAGCAGTCCGCCTCCGGGGAGGGCCTCTGGGGCTGGGCGGGGTGGTCTCTCTGTACTCTCCTCCATGCAGGGGTTTGTTTCTTGGTGGCCCCTCCTGCCCAGGGGCACAGACAGCGTCCTCCATACAGTGTAAGCGTGGGAGGTGGGGAGCCAGGTGCGGGGTTCAGTGCTCTGGGACACACACAGGCGCGTACTTTATGGAATTTTCTGTTGTGCAGGTAGAGACCACAGGACTTAGTCTTATGATTTTTATAAAAACCCTCAACCCAAGCCCAAGAGATGCCAGGCTCTGCCTCCGCCCACCTTGCCATCCCCTCCCCTTCACAAAACTCACCCTGCTTGAGGCTGTTCAGGGGGATGGTGCTCTGGCCAATGAAGTCGTTCTTGGAGGAGGCGTAATCCTCGACCACGAAGCGCACGAGGGCAAGCTCAGGCACAACCACCTCGAACTCAAATTCCATGTCCCACCACGGGTTGAAACCTAGGGGTACAAGCACTGTATCAACAGCAGGGACACCGGCTGCAGCGGCTGGGCCCAGCCCAGACTCAGCACGTACCGTTATTGGTGACCACTGTGGTCTGGCGGCTGGCCACGTCCCGGCCCACGCCGTGGATCTCCACCGTCACCTTGGGGTCCACAATCGAATTCTTACTCTTGTTAACTTTTGGCAGCTGCGAAAACAGGGTAGAAATGAGGCTTGGACTTACTCAGTTCCACAGGCATTAGTTGCACTTGAATTTGAAACCAGGTTTTATGAAACCACTTTTCATGTTCCGTCTCCTATATGACACTGTACAATCCTTTCAAACTACAGATTCCCCCCCCCCCTTTTTTTTATAGCCCTGTTAGTAGGAAAAACTGGTTTCTTTTGAAGATTGGAAATATCAATAATGCTGTCTATCACACATAACCCTCTCTGGTAGTTTAGGTATTACCCAAGGACCCAGGGCAAGGCATTTTTGGCCTCAGTTTATCCAACTATTAAAATAATATTTGTCTGAAGTTATTATAGAACTTGATAATATCCAGAAAGGTTCTGGGGCTGGGACTTTCCAAAGAAATCCCCAAAGTCGTAACTTTCCACTCTGATTTATTTTTAAACAGTTAATGTAAAAGGATTGCCCTATAGCAGTGTTTTCCAGATTTGCCTGATAATAAGAATCGCGTAGGTTCTTGTGAAAAGATTCCAAGGCCTTTCCAAAGAGATTCTCCTTCAGGAGATCTGATAGATAGTCTGAAAATCTGTTTTTACAGTCACCATCCCAAGTGATTCATAATATCAGACATGTTTGGAAAATACAGCCATACCACCAACTCAGGATGATTTAATTAATCAAATAAGAAGATATTTAACAGCGATTTTGGAATTTTTGATTGTATTGCTTTATAAAATACTTTAGATAGAGTCTGGATTATTTGGAAAAAAATTTATTGCTTTGGTTATTCTACCAGTATTCTGTTTGGTGTTTAACTCTATAATTCTCCTTTCTAAAACATGTCCTAAATACCCACCAGAATGGATAAACTGAAAAATTGTGGAGCAATGGAACTCACACTCATTGCTGGGGGGAGTGTAAATTAATTCAACCACTTTGGAAAACTAAGTAGCGATATCTATTTACTAAAGCTGAGCAAACACATACCTTGTGGCCCAGCAGTTCTGCTCCTAGTACATACCCAACACAAATGCATATGACACGTACTTGGATACTCTTAGAAACACTCTTCATGAAAGCTCAATACTGGAAACTACCCAGATGCCCACCTAGTGGATTTGTTAAGTGATGGTATATTCACACCATGGGATACTGCAATGCAGTGAGAATGAACAGTCTGCTACTACATGCAGGATTATGTATGAGTCCCACCAACACCATGCTGAGCGAAAGTAGGCAGACACAAAAGAGAATATGCAGTTTGGCTCAGTTTTATGAAAACAATAAAAGCAATGTCTCTGTGTGCTGTTAGAAATCTTAAGGAGGTAGACAGGAAGGGTGATTCTGGAGGGCTGGCAAATCTGCTTCTTGTTAGAGTGCTGGTTACGTGGGCTTATTTGATCTGAAAATTCATCAAAGCTTACATGTGAACTTTTCTGTCTATCATTCATACTTCAGGTTTTTTTCAGTGAGTTTCTATAGAAATTCTTGATAGAGTGATCAGTTGTACTTTGCTGATACTGACTTTCTGGTCTTGACGAACACAACAGTTATGGATGAATAACACCTTCCTCCATTGGAGGAAGCTGAGTGATGGTTACACAGGACTTCTCTGTGCCATTTTTGAAAGTTTTTGTGAATCTATAATTATTTCAATTTCAAAAGCCTGTTTAAAGGGATGCTAAATCAGACAAATGCTATTCCTTTTGGGAAAAATGGATGAACAAATTATATGATCTTTTAAAATTGTCCATAAAGCCATAGTAAACATTCACAGTTGCTTTTAAAGAAAGTGCTGGCCAAGCCCCTGCTTGCTTCTCTGTGGAAATTTCATTCTTGACCAGCTGCATCAATATTGTTTTAAGGCTAGAGGTTATCATCAATAAATCTAAATGATCAGTAATATAACCAGTTTTTCAAAAGAAAGTTAAAATAGTTAACAAAAAGTATTGTAGTAAATATCAAATACTTCATGGATTCTAATACTCGATAGTTGGGATTTGGGCACTGCCAGTCAATCAGCCACATTTGTTCATCACTTCCTGTGGTTTTACAGGAAGGCATGTATCACAGTTAAGTGTTTAATAGGTTTCAAAGTACTCATGTTCCAGAACACTTCTTTGTCCGTAGGATACCTCAGTTGAGATTTCTAAAAAATATATAGTGAGCTAATGTACCAGTTTAAGCAATATTTTTTCTTAGCTCACAGTGGCAGTTACTCTGGGATTTTGGGGGTAGGAGAAGAGTGTGGAGTTTGCCTCATTTGTTTCATGTTTATCTTAAACTGTAAACTCAGTGGGTACTCCGACAGTGAACTGTGGTGAGGTGGTGGCCTGCACTATGGTTACTATGCCCATCTTGCCCTTTGAATTCCCTTCTCAAAAGAACCTTCAGATCCATTATTCAGGATTTCTCCCTGTTGACAGATTTGTGAGAATCTTTTTTATTTTTTTTTAATTGTCAACTGAGGATTTTTTTTTATTGATTTTTAGAGAAAGATGAAGAGAGAGAAAGAAACATTGATGTGAGAGAAATATTGATTGGTTGCCTCCCGTACACGCCCCAGCTAGGGAATAAACCCGCAACCTAGGTATGTTCGAACCTGCAACATTTTGGTGCACAGGATGATCCTTCAATCAGTGAAATTGCATCAGACCTGAATAATTTTAGTTGATTGTGATAAACAAACAAATTGGTTGTAGACATGTTACCTTTTTTTTTATATATATTTTTTTCACATTTAAAAAATGTTTTATTGTTGGTGCTATTACAGATCTCCTCATTTTCCTTCCCTTTGCCCTCCTCCACCCAGACCCCCTCCCCGCTTCTCTCTTGCCATCACCACACTATTGTCTGTGTCCATGGATTACACCTATATGTTCTTTGGCTAATCTCTTCACCTTCTTTCATCCAGTTCCCCCTCCCCACTCCTCTCTGACAGCTGTCAGTCTGTTCCATATACTGTCCATGCTTCTGTTTCTATTTTGTTCATCAGTTTATTTTGTTTATTAGATTCCACATATAAGTGAGATCATATGGTACTTGCCATTCTCTGACTGCCTTATTTCACTTACCGTAATACTCTCCAGGTCCATCAACGCTGTCTTAAAAGGTAAGATTTCCTTCTTATTTATAGCTGTGTAGTATTCCATTGTGTAAATGTACCACAGCTTTTTTTATCTACTCATCTACAGGTGGTCACTTGAGCTGTTTTCAGGTCTTGGCTATTGTAAAAAATGCTGTCATGAATATAGAAGTGCATATATTCTTTTGAATTGATGATTACATATTCCCAGTGGCTGCACCAGTTCGCATTCCTACCAACAGTGCATAAGTGTTTCCTTTTCTCCATATCCTCACCATCATTTGTTTGTTGATTCATTGATAATTGCCATTCTGACAGATGTGAGATTCATTATTTGGTTTTAATTTGTCTTCCTGGTGTTGAGTTGTATAAATTCTTTATATATTTTGGAGATGAACCTCTTATCAGGTGTGTCATTGGAGAATATGTTCTCTCATACAGTGAGTTCTGTTTTCATTTTGTTGATTGTTTCTTTTGCTGTGCAGAAACTTTTTATTTGATATGTAGTCCAATCTGTTTGTTTTTCTCTTTGTTTCCCTTGCCCTAGGAGATACATTAGCAAAAACATTGCTCTGAGAGATGTCTGAGATTTTACTGCCTATGTCTTCTAGGACTTTTATGATTTTGAAATTTACAATTAAGTCTTTTATCCATTGTGAGTTTATTCTTATGTTTGTAATTTGGTGGTCTAATTTCATTTCTTTGCATGTACCTGTCCAATTTTCCCAACACCATTTATTGAAGAGACTGTCTTTACCCCATTGTATGTTCTTGCCACCTTTCTCAAATATTAGTCGACCTTATAGGTGTGGGTTTATTTCTGGGCTTTCTGTTCTGTTCCATTGGTTTATATGCCTGTTCTTGTGCCAGTACCAGGCTGTTTTGATTACAATGGCCTTGTAGTATTGTTTGATATCAGGTATTGTGATCCCTCCAACTTTGTTCTTCTTTCTCAAGGTTTCTGAGGCTATGTGGAGTCTTTTTTGGTTCCATACACATTTTTGGAATATCTTTTCTTGATCTGTGAAATATGCCATTTGTATTTTAATAGGAATTGCATTGAATCTAAAGATTGCTTTGGGTAGTATAGATTGCTTTGGGTACATGGTATATGTTCTATGTAGGAACATGGTATATGCTTCCAATTGTTTACATCTTCCTCTGTCTCTTTCTTCAGTATCTTTTAATTTTCTGAGTGTAGGCCTTTTACCTCTTTGGTTAAATTTATTCCTAGGTACCTTTTTTGTTGTTGTTGCAATAGTAAATGATATATATATATATATATATATATATATATATATTTTAGTTTCTCTTTCTGAGAGTTCATTATTGGTATATAGAAATGTCCCCATTTTCTGGATATTAATTTTGTATCCTTTTGACATGTTACCTTTTAAATGTAGTAGGCAGTGTCATAAGTCTTGTTCACTTGGTGTGGTTCTAAATATTTTTAACCCTCTCAGTGGATTCCACGTGTCAGGTCAGTGATCATTAAACTGTGTGTTCTAGATTTTCAAAGTATACTGCCATTGAAATTGAGTAAAGGCAATTTTTTCTCAATTCACGAGAAACAAGTTAATGCCATAGCATTTTCAGTTTTGATTTTCAACAATACGTTTTTCTCAAGCCTACTGCTTGCTCAAGTAACACCAGCAAACAACAACAGAATTAAGTAATAAATGAATATTCACCCTAAACTCCAAATCTGAGCATCCTGTTAATTTTAATTTCTTTCTTATTGGATGCATATTATATTATACATAGTTAATGGAGTCTATTATTCTGCTGTGAAATTCTGTAGCTTTTATAATAAAATTAAATTTATTAATACTTCATGTGTTCCTGCAAAGGTTGAGACTTTTCCCAAACAATAGCACAACCTTGGTGCTTCAATAGCAGAAGCATGAAATATATGTTTCAGGAGACCTGAGTGCTGTATTGAAGTATCCTTACTAACTAAATAAAAGGAAACTTTTAAATTTCTGGATATAATTTAAATTAATTGAGTTTTAGAAATCTATGACTTTCAACATTTTTCCTTTTATACATTATTGAGATATGACTTTTAAAAATAAACTGCACATATTTAAAATGTTCAGTTAGATCAGTTTTAACATTTATGCACACATGAAATCATCACTACAATCAACATAACAAACATTTCCTTCTCCTCAAAAAATTTTCTTGTGCCCTTGGTAATCCATCCTTCCACCCTTCTTCCTAGGTGACTGCTGATCTGCCTCTGTCTGTTAGTTTGTCACAGATTAGTTTGAATCATCTAGTATTGTATATGAATAGAGTTATATATTATGTTCCCCATTTTATTGCCTGGTTTATTTTACTCAGCCAGACCAAAACAACAACAAAAAAAATGAGTCTTTTTGGTGTCTTTCAAAAAGCAAAGGTTTTTCATTTTGACATGGTCTAACATCATTTTTTTTCTTTTATGTTTTGTGCTTTTTGTGTATAATCTAAAAATCAGTTACTATCTCAAGTTCACAAAGATATTCTCCTGTTTTTTTTTCTAGAAGGTTTATAGTTTTAGTTTTGCATTTGGGTCTTCATCTATTTCAAGTTATTTTTTGTTATTATTTAGTAGACTTAACTTTGTTCCTGATCTTTAGTGAAAACAATTCAGTCTTTTACCATTCAGTATGATATTGGATCATTGTTGCCTGTCATTTGTTTAAGTGCATTCTCTGTGATTCCTAGTTTGTTGAGATTTTTTTTTTTTTTTTTTTTTTTTATCATGGATAGGTGTTGAATTTTTTAAAAATGTTTTTTTCTGGCCCTAGCTCAGTGACTCAGTTGGTTGGAGCATCATCTGTACACCAAACGGTTGCAGGTTCGATTCCCAGTCAGGGTACATACCTAGGTTGTAGGTTTGATCCCCAGTTGGGGTGCGTACAGGAAGCAACTGATTGATGTTTCTCTCTCACATCGATGTTTCTCTGTTTCTCCCTCTCTGTAAAAATCAATGGAAACATATCCTTGCGCAGAGATTTAAAAAAATGCTTTCTCTGCGTACATTGAAATGATTGTATGTTATCCTCTATTCTGTTAATATGTTGAATTCCGTTGATTTTCAAATGTTAAGTCAACCTTTCACTTCTGAGATAAACTCTACTTCCAGGATCAACTGTATTTTTGTAATATATATGATTGAATTTGAGTTCTATTTTTTTTGCATCTAATTTTATGATGGATATTGATCGGTAATCTTCTTTTCTAATGTCTTTGTTAGATTTTGGTTTTGGAGCTGTACTAATATCATAAAATAAATTAAGTAGTGATTCTTCCTCCTATTTGCTGAAAATATGACTTCCGGTCAAGATGGCGGCGTAGGGAAACACAGTATCGCGTTCTCCCACAACCACATCCAAGTTACAACAAAACTACAGAACAACCATCATCCCAAACCGCCTGAAATCAAGCTGAATGGAAGTCCTACAACTACGGAATTAAAAAAAAAAACAGCAGCTACATCCAGACCGGTAGGAGGGGCGGCGGCGCGAGGGGTGGCGGCAGCGGCGCGGCGGCGCAACGGGCTGGTCCCACACCCAAGTGTTGCGGATAAAAATCAGGAGGCTCCCGCGGCTGGGAAGGTCCTTCCTGAGGACTGCGGGGTCCCCGTCCCACACCAGGTGCCCAGCTCAGGGTTCCAGTGCCAGGAAGAGAATCCCCATAACTTCTGGCTGGAAAAACCAGCAGAAACTGAGGCTCAGGGAAGCTGACCTGGCTGGAGCCACAGGCAGCTCCTTAAAGGGCCCGCACACGGACTTATCGGACTCTCTCCCTCTGAGCTCGGAGGGGAGGCAGCTCGAGGGGCACCAGAGAAATACAGGGAAGAACTGAGCTGTTTGGCACTGGAGCGAGGGCTGGAGAGGGGGCTTTTTCAGGGACAAACGTGCTGTAAGAGGCCTTTGTTCCTTTGGTGAGCCCTTCCCTGGGGCGGCAGACAGTCGCCATATCTGGGACTCCAGCAACCTGGCTCACACTGGTAGCCCCGCCCTGCTGACTCCCTGAGGCCCCGCCCCGCCCCACCCCGCCCCACCCCGCCCCACCCAACCCCGCCCCACCCCGCCCCACCCAACTTTCAAGCCCACCCAAGCTGTTGTTACTTGCTTAACCATAGGATTGGCCTGTCTTGGATCCTGCTTCAGGTTTTTCCTAAATTCTTTCAAACGAGCAGCATCGGGTCTCAGCGAGCCCCATACCTCTCATTAAGTAATACACAGAAACAAACACAGGGAGGCAGCCAAAATGAGGAGACAAAGAAACAGGTCCCAAATGAAAGAACAGAACAAAACCCCAAGAAAAGAACTAAGCGAAATGGAGATAAGCAACCTAACAGATGCTGAGTTCAAAATACTGCTTATAAGGATGCTCAATGAACTCAGTGAGGGCCTCAAGAGCATAAAAAAGTACCAGTCAGAAATGATCGCTACACAGTTAGAAACGAAGGAGGCTTTAACTGAAATAAAGAATAATTTACATAGCTTCAATAATAGAGTACGTAAATCCAAGGAGCAAACCATCGATTTGGAATATAAGGAAGCAAAAAACGCCCAACCAGAACAGCAAAAAGAAAAAAGAATCCAAAAAAATGAGGATAGTGTAAGGAGCCTCTGGGACAACTTCAAGCGTGCCAACATTCGCATCTTGGGGGTGCCGGAAGGAGAAGAGAGAGAACAAGAAATCGAAAACCTGTTTGAAACAATAATGGCAGAAAACTTTCCTAACTTGGTGAAGGAAACAGACATACAAGTCCAGGAAGCACAGAGAGTCCCAAACAAGATGAACCCCAAGAGGCCCACACCAAGACACATCATCATCAAAATGCAAACGGTTCAAGACAAAGAGAGAATCCTAAAAGCAGCAAGAGAAAGGCAGCTAGTTACCTACAAGGGAGTTCCCATAAGGCTGTCAGCTGATTTCTCGAAAGAAACTTTGCAGGCCAGAAGGGAGTGGCAAGAAATATTCAGAGTGATGAAAAGCAAGAACCTACAACCAAAATTACTCTATCCTGCAAAGCTGTCATTTAGAATCGATGGACATATAAAAACTTTCCCAGACAAGAAAAAGTTAAAGGAGTTCATCACCACCAAACCGTTATTATATGAAATGATGAAGGGTCTTTTTGAAGAAAAAGATAAAATGTATGAACAAACAAAATGGCAATGAATACATATCTATCAACAATGGAATCTACAAACAAAATGAACAGGAAGAACAGGAACATTCTCATAGATACAGAGAACATTTTGTTGGTTGCCAGTTGGGAAAGGGGTTGGGGGAATGGATGAAAAAGGTGAAGGGATTAAGAAGCACAAATTCATTGCTAGACTGACAAACCTCAAAGGGAAAGGGGTTGGGGGGGTGGGAAGAAATAAACCAAAGAACTTATATGCATAACCAATGGACACGGACAATAGTTTGGGGAAAGGTGGGAGGGGGGCGGGAGGGGGGAGGAGGGGGTCAATGGGGGAAAAATGTGGAACATCTGTAATGCATTTTACATCCAACAATAAAGATGTGGAAAAAAAAAGAAAAAGAAAATATTTATGTAAGTTTAGTGTTATTTCATTCTTGAATGATTGGTAGACTTCATCATCTATCTAGGCCTGGAGTTTTCTTTTGGGGAAGGTTTTTAAAAATAAATTTAATGTATTTAATATATATAGGCCTATTCAATTTTTTTTTTTTTTTTTTTGGTCTCCTCTTGTTTCAATTTCAATTCATTGTATTTCTCAAAAAATTTGTCCATTTCATCTAAATTGTCAAGTATATTGGCATAAGGTAAAATATAATACTCTTATCCTTTCAAATGCCCATAGGATCTGTGATAATAACTCCTTGTTCATTCTTTATATTGGCTATTTTTGTTCTCTCTTTGTTTCCTGACCAGTTTAAGTAGGTTTTTAAATTTTGTTGTTAGGTTTTCTTTATTGTATCATATTTTTTCCTTTCTATTTTGTTCATTTTGGTTCTTTATTATTATTTTTTCTTATACTTGTTTTGGGTTTACTTTGGTCTTCTCTTTCTAGAGATTTTTAAGATGAACCTTCAGTAATTGAGTTTAGATCTTTTTTTCTAATATATTTACAATGCTAAGTTTCTTGTTAAGCACTTATATTATCTTTATTCCATAATTTTGATAGAGGTTGTATTTTCCTTGTCTTTTACTTCACAATATTTTCTCACTTCCTTTGTTATTTCATCTTTGAACCATCAATTATTTGGAAGTGTGTGATTTAATTTTTAGATAATTTTTTTGGTTTTAAATTTAGTTACTATTTTGTTGTTAGAGAATATAATTCTTTGTGATTTGAGTTCTTTTAAATTTATGGGGACTTTTAATGATCCAAAATATGATCCATCTTTTGGCAAACGCACCATATGTGATTTGAAGTTCTGGATATGGTGCTAAATAGGTATTAATTAGCCCCAGGAGGTTGGTAGGGTTGTTCAGATCACCTTTATCTTACTGACATTTTGTCTATTTCTATCAGTTGTTGAGAGAGAGGCATTAAAATATCCTATTCTGAATTGGAAATTGTTCATTTCTTCATTTAGATCAGCCAAATTTTGCTTCGTGTATTTTGAAGCTTTATTTTTATATAAATATATAATTGTTAGAAGTTTCCCTTTTATCATTTGAAATGTTGTTGTTGTTGTTTAATCTCTGATAATACTTCAAGTATCTTTTGTTTTTTTTTAATGTTTTTTAGTAGTCCATTTAAATTTATCTATGGCTCAATGCTTATATCTCTTTGCATTAATTTATTACAGTTTGATCCAGTGATTACAATATGCATATATTTAACCATTCACAGCCCAGTTAATATGCATATATTTAACCATTCACAGTCCTGTTGCCATTTCACATAAAATATAGAAACTTTGCAATCAAGTTTCCTTTACCCCCCCACCCCTGTCTTTTTGTGGTAGTTGTCAAATGTATTATATTTACAAACATTGAAAACTCCACCAGATTGTAACTTTTACTTGAAATCAGTCATGTATATTTTAAAGAATTAAGAGGCTAAAAGTAACATTATATATTTATTCAACTATTTATTCTTTTTATTGCTCTTTCTTCATCTCTGAAGATTTAAGGTACCTTTTTAACATTTCCTTTCAGCCTATAAAACTTCTGAATATTTCTTTTAGAGCAGATCTGCTGATGAATTCTATTAGTTTCTCTTCAACTGAGAAATTGTTTTGCCTTTATTTCTGATGATATTTTGGTCGCGATAGGTCTTTTCTTTCAGTAATTTAAAGATATTATTTCAATGGTTTCTTGTTTTTATGATTTATAAAAAATCTATTGTTGTTGAAATCATCATTCCCTTGTGTGTATTGTGTTGGTTCTTTTCTAGATCCTTTCAAGAGTTTTTCTTTATGTTTGGTTATGATGTGTCTAAGCATGATTTTCTTTGAATTTATCCTGTTTAAGATTTGTTGAGTTTCTGACATTTATAAAAATTGTCTTTACAAATATCACATGATCTCACTTATTTGTGGAATATAATGAACTAAACAAATTGATGAACAAAATGGACCCAGAGACATAGAAGTGGGGTCCAGACTGACAAACCTCAGAGGAGGGAGTGGTGGTGGGGAAGAGATGAACCACAAAACTTATATGCATGTATGCATAACAAATGGACATGGACAACAAAGCTGGGACAGGGTGGGGGGGGGCATGAGGAGGAGGGTGTCAATGAAAAAAAAGGAGAAACATATGTAGTAAAAATAATTTAAAAAAACAATAATAAAAAAAAGAATATCCCCACAAGAAGAACAAACCAAAACTCAGACACTACAATAGTAAGGTGGTTAGCACAGGGAAGGGAGGTGGAGGGGTAAGGAGATCAAATATATGATGATGGAAGAAGATTTGACGTCGGGTGATGGGCACACAATGTAATATACAGATGATGGGTTATAGAATTATACACTTGAAACCATATAATTTTATTAACCAATGCCATCCCAATAAAGGTATATATATATATATATATATATATATATATATTTTTTTTTTTTTTATCCTCACCCGAGGACATTTTTTCCATTTTTTTTTGTTCAGATAGAGCGGGAGGGAGAGAGAGGAAGAGAGAGAGAGAGAAACATCGACGTGAAGGGACACATCGAGTGGCTGCCACCCACACGACCAACCAGGGCCGGGGACAAACTGCAACCGAGGTACGTGCCCTTAGCAGGAACCGAACCCGGGTCTCTCTGTACCACAGGCCGACACTCCAACCGCTGAGCCAAACCGGCCAGGGCAAGTTATATTTTTTAAATGTAAAAAAAAAATTGTCTTCAGCCCTGGCCAGTGTGTTCAGTGGTTAGAGCATTGGCCTACACACACTGAAGGGTCGCAGGTTTGATTTTCAGTCAAGGGCACATACCTGGGTTTCAGGTTTGATCCCTGGCCCCAGTCAGGAAGTATGCAGGAGGTAACCAACTGATGTGTCTCTCTCATATCAATGTTTCCCTCTCTCTCTCTCCTTCCTTCCTTTCCTCGCTCCCTTTTTCTCCCCCACCCTTCTTCTTCGTTCCCTCTCTTCCATTCTCTTTAAGAAAAAAATAGAAAAAAAAAATCCTCTGAGGATTAACCAAAAAATTATGTCCTGAACCAAATTTTAGCGGTTTGGGGCCACTACTTCTTAAAGTACATTTTTTATTTTATTTTATTTTTTCCTCTCCTCTGGCTTCCCAATTACACATATGTTAAACATCTCCATATTTTCACACTAGTCCCTAGAGCTCCATTTTTTATTTTTTCAACTTTTTTTCTCTTTGTTGTTCAGATTTTATCATTTCTATTTATCTTTTCTCAAGTTCACTGGTCCTTTTTTCTGTCATCTCTGTTCTGCTACTGAGCTCATCTAATGATGTTTCTGTAAGATACTATATATTTCATTTCTAAAATTTTCTTTTTTTCCCTTCATTATAATTTTTATTTCTCTGCTAAAAACTCATATTTTCATTTATTTCCAGCAAATTTTCCTTTACTTAATGAAGCACAGTTATTACAATCATTGCTTTAAAGTTTTTGTCTTGTAGTTCTTACTTCTGAGTGTTTCAGTGTTGCCATCTATTTTTCTCTTGAGAACTGATTTTTTTTTTTTATGTTGAATAATTTTAAGTTGCATTCTGGATATTATGAATTTAATGCTGTATCAGTAACTCTAGATCCTGTTATAATATTCTAGAGAACATTGATGTTTTATTTTGGCTAATTAACCAGTTTATGTTTAGACTGTACGTTCTGTCATTTTCTATGAGTTGTGGTTTAAATGTCATTTTAGTTTTCTAAACTTTTGCTCTGCTGGTTTGAGTCTTCCCTTTCACCTGTAGTTCAGGGATTAATTAGTCTGATATTTGTGTGCATACTTCAACTCTCAGTTCAGTTTTCTAAGCCTTTTCTGCATTGGTTTGGGTATGTTCTGTACGCCGATACTTGTGTATTCTAATCTCAGTTCACTTCTTAAAGTTTTGCTATTCTTGGGTCTGAACTGCATGTGTATGGCTCAGGGATTAATCTTAGACTAGTGTGGGTTCATTCACAGAATTAGAATATTTCCTTCACCGGATCCCTCCCTTCATGGATTCCCTCCACACTCATCAATTCACAGGCGCATTTTTCTTCTGGTTCTTTTAAACAAAAATAAAGCTTCTATTAGGACTTACTCATATACTCTGCCATGATGCTCTGTGAACAACCCCACCCTGAGGGCAAAACTAAGAAGAAATAAAGGTTTGTGAATATTGTACCTACCTTGCATCGCTGGGATAAATCTCACTTGATCATGGTGAATAATCTTTTTAAGATATAGCTGGATTCTGCTTGCTAATATTTTGTTGAGGATATTGGCATATATGTTCATCAGGAATAATATGATTTTCTTTCTTTGTAGTGTCTTTATTTGGTTTAGGAATAAGGATAATGTTGGCCTCATAAAAAGAGCTTGGAAGTCTTCCTTTGTCTTGAATTTTTTGGATTAGTATGAGGATGATAAGTGTCAGTTCTTAATTGATTATTTGGTAAAACCCCCTGTGATGCCAACTGATCAAGGACTTTTGTTTGTTGGAGATTTTTATATTACTGCTTCATTTTTATTTGTTCTTATTGATGTATTCAGGTTTTCTGATTCTTCCTAATTCAGTTTTAGAATATTGTATGTTTCTAATATTTTCTTATAATCAATCCTCTGTATTTTTGTGGTTTCAATTGTTACTTCTCTGTCGATTCTGATTTTATTTATTTGGATCCTCTCTCTTTGTTTCTTGATGAGACTGGATAGAGTTTATCAAGCTTTTTTATCTTTTCAAAGAACCAGCTCTTGGTTTCATTGTTCTTTTGTATTTCTTTTTTAGTCTCTATGTCATTTATTTCCATTGTGATCTTTATTATTTCCTTCTTTCTACTTACTCTGGGCTTTTCTTGTTGTTCTCTTTCTGATTCTTCTAGCTAAAGGGTTAGATGGTTTATTAGAGATTTTTCTTCTTTCTTGAGGCAGGCTTGTAATGCTGTGCTGTGTCCCATAGATTTTGGATTGTTTTGTGTTCATTTCATTTGTTTCCATGAAGTTTTAAATTTATTATTTGATCTCATTGGAAACCCATTTATTGTTTAATAACATGCTACTTAGCATTCATGTGTTTGAATGATTTGGTGTGTTTTTATTGTAGTTGTTTTCCAGTTTCATGGCATTGTGATCTGAGAAAATGCTTGCTATCATTTCAGTCTTCTTGAATTTGTTGAGATTTATTTTGTGTCCTAACATGTGGTCTATCTTTGAGAATGCTCCATGTGCACTTGAGAAGAATGTATATTCTTCAACTTTGGAGTGAAATGTTCTGTAAATGTCAATTAAATCCATCTGATCTAGTGTGTCATTTAAGGTCACTGGTTTCCTTGTTGATTTTGTTCTCTGAGAGATCTATCAAGCGAAGTCAGTGGGGTGTTCACGTCATTTGCAAATCAGTAAATGTGATATATCACATAAACAAAATGAAAGCTAAAAATCATATGATCATGTCAGTGGATGCAGAAAAGGTCTGGGCAGTACAGGAGGCAACCAATTAATGTGTCTCTCTCACATGGATGTTTCTCTCTCTCTCTCTTCCCTGCTTATTCCTCCCTTCCACTCTATCTAAAGATAAATGGAAAAAATATCCTCAGGTGAGGATTAAAACAAAATTTTTTTTAAAAAGGAAAGAAATTGATGACATTTTCATTTACCAATTCTGAACTCTCAGAAAGAGAAACTAAAAAACCAATCCAGTTTTCTAGTGCAACAAAAAAATTTAAAATACCTAGGAATAAATATAACCAAGGAAGTAAAAAAAACTATACTCAGTAAACTACAGGATATTGCCAAAAGAAATAGAGGAAGATACAAACAAATATACTTTATTCATGGATTGGAAGAATTAACATCATTAAAATGTCCATACTACCTGAAGCAATCTACAGATTCAACGCAATACCTATTAAAATACCATTGGCTTGCCTTGGTCAGTTTAGCTCAGTGGTTGGAGTGTCGGTCCACAGACCAAAGAGTCGCAGATTCTATTCTGGTGAAGGTCACCTACCTCAGTTGTGACCTTGCATGTATCTCTCTTGCATCAATGTCCTCCCCCTCCACTCTCTCTGAAGATAAATGAGAAAATATCCTCAGGTGAGGATTTAAAAAAAAAAATGCCACTGGCATATTTCACAAATCTAGTACAACTACTACAAAAGTGTATATGAAACCAAAAAAGACCCTGAATAGCCACAGCAATCTTGAGGAAGAAGAACAAAGTAGGAGGGATCACAATACTAGATACCAAATTACACTACAAAGGCATTGTAATCAAAACAGCCTGGTACTGGCACAGGAACAGGCATATAGATCAGTGGAACAGAACAGAGAACCCATAAATTGATCCAAGACATTATGTTCAATTAATATTTGACAAAAGAGGCAAGAGCATACAATGAAGTAGAGACAGTCTCTTCAATAAGTGGTGTTGGAAAAATTGGACAGTACATGAAAAAAAAAAAAAAAAGGAGCCTAGACCATCCACTTATACCATACTCAAGAATAAACTCAAAATGGATAAAATACTTAAATGTAAGTCATGAAACCATATAAATCCTTAAAGAAACTGTAACCAGTAAAATCTCAGATATCTCATGTAACAGAATTTTCACCAATACATTGCCTAGGGCAAGAGAAACAAAGGAAAAATTAAACAGATGGGACTACGTCAAAATAAAAGGATTCTGCACAGCAAAAGAAACCATCAACAAAATGAAAAGTGATCCTACTGTATGGGAGAACATATTTGCCAATGATACATCTGATAAAGGATTAATTTTCAAAATGTATAAAGAACTCATACAACTTAACAAAAGGAAGATGGACATACAGATGGCCAAGAGACATATGAAAAAATGCTTAAAGTCACTAATCATCAGTGAGATATAAATTAAAATGACAATGAGGTATCATCTCACACCTGCCAGAATGACTACCATAAGAAAATCAACAAACAACAAGTGCTGGCAAGCATATGAGGAAAGGGAACCCTAGTGCATTGCTGGTGGGAATGCACACTGGTGCAGCCACTGTGGAAAACAGTATGGAGTTTCCTCAAAAATTTAAAAATTGAACTGCCATTTGACCCAGTGATCCCACTGCTAGGAATATATTATAAGAATCCTGAAATACCAATGAGAAAGTATATATGCACCCCTGTGTTCATAGCAGCACTATTTACAGTAGCTAAGATCTGGGAAAAGCCCAGTGGTCCATCAATACATGAATGGATAAAAAAAGCTGTGGTATATATACACAATGGAATACTATGCAGCTGTAAGAAAGAAAGATCTCTTACCCTTTGAGACAGTATGGAGAGTCCTGGAGAGTATTATGCTAAGCGAAATAAGCCAGTCAGAGAAAGACAGGTATCATATAATCTCTCTTATGTGTGGAATCTAATTTAACAAAATAAACTAACAACAAAATAGCCCAGAGACATATAAGCATGGAACAAAGTGACAAATCTCAAAGGGAAAGTGGGAAGCAGGGCAGGAAGAGATCAACCAAAGAATTTCTAAGCATATATGCATGATCCATGGACACAGACAATAGTGCAGGGAAGGCCTGGGGGTAGGGGGTGGGAGTGGACTGGAAGGAGTCAGTGGAGGAAAGAAAGAGGGCAGGAATATCTGTAACACTTTCATCAATAGAAATACATTTATTTAAAAAAAGAAGAAGAAACACCCTGGCCGATTTGGCTCAGCAGTTAGAGTGTTTGCCCTTGGACCAAAGAGTCGCAGGTTCGATTTTGGTCAAGGGCATGTACCTCAGTTGCAGTTCAGTCCATGGATGGATGGATGGATGGATGGATGGATGGATGGATGGATGGATGGATGCTTTATTTATTTTTAGAATACTCAGAGAGCTGTTTGGGGTCCAGAGTTTTTAGTTGTAATCAGAAGGAAGGTTGTCAGTATTCTGTTTTCCACTTGCCATGTTGGTACTGCAACTCCATAGGTGTTTTTGTTTTAAAGTTAATCCTGTATTGTTCTACTCCATTATAATTCAGTAGGAAATAATTAAGCAAAATTATTGAAAGTTTGGTAGTTCAATAGTATTCCAAGATGTTTATAATTTTGCTAATATGGAATGAATAGCACATAGAAGTCTATGACTTCATTCAATGATTGAAGTAAAGCATTGGTGGTCCATACTATGTGCTGGGTGTGGAAGAAATTATAGTAAAATAATTTCAGAGTGCATCTTACAACCTTATGGGCATTAGATTTGCTTCAATGAATCAAGACCAGTAAAAAACAATAAGAAGCATATTATTTGCAAGATTTATTTCTCAAGGATTGAAAATACTATTTTTTTTATTTAATCAACATACAAGAATACTTTCAAAATAAAGACATAATACAATTTAATTTTTAAAAATTTTTATTTATTAATTTGTTTTTGTTACAGAATTTTTTCACTTTTCCCCCATTGACACCCCCCTCCACCCCATCCCCAGCTTTGTTGTCTATGTTCATTGGTCATGCATACCTGCATGTAAGTTCTGTGGTTTATCTTTTCCCCCACAACCCCCTGCCCTGAGGCTTGTCAGCCTGTACCCCACCTTCATGTCTCTGGGTTAATTTTGTTCAGCAGTTTGTTTACTTCATTATATTCCACAAATAAGTAAGATCATGTGATATCTGTCTTTCTCTGCTTGGCTTGTTTCGCTTAGCATAATACTCTCCAGGTCCTTCTATACCATCTCAAAGGATGAGAGATCTTTCTTTCTTACAGCTACATAGTATTCCATTGTGTACATGTACCACAGCATTTTAATCTACTCCTCTACTGATGGACACTTGGGTTGTTTTCAGATCTTAGCTATTATAAGTAGTGCTACTATGAACATAGGAGTACATATATTCTTTCTGATTGGTGTTTCAGGTTTCTTAGGGTATATTCCTAGAAGTGGGATCACTGGGTCAAATGGCAGTTCAATTTTTAATTTTTTGAAGTAACACCATAGTGTTTTCCACACTGGCTGCACCAGTCTGCATTTCCACCAGCAGTGTACTAGAGTCCCCTTTTTTCCACACCCTCGCCAACACTTGTTGTTTGATGATTTGTTAATGGTGGCCATTCTGACAGGTGTGAGGTGATACCTCATAATTGTTTTGCATCTCTCTGATGATTAGTGATGTTGAGCATTTCTTCATATGTCTCTTGCCATTTGTATATCTTTTTTGTAGAGGTATCTCTTTAGGTCTTAGGTCCATTTTTTAATTGGGTTCTTTGTCTTCCTTTTGTTGAGCTGTATGAGCCCTCTATATATTTTGGAAATTAACCACTTATTTCATGCATCATTGGCGATTATGGTCTCCCATATAGTGGGATCCCTTTCCATTTTGATGGTTGTTTCTTTTGCTGTACAGAAGATTTTGAGTTTCATGTAGTCCCATGTGTTCATTTTTTTCTTTGTTTCTGTTGCCTAAGGTGTTGTATCAGTGAAAATTCTGCTGTGTATGATGTCTGAGATTTTGTTGCCTACATTTTCTTCTAGAATTTTCATGGATTCACAAGTTACATTTAAGTCTTTTATCCATTTTGAGTTTATTTTTGTGTATGGTGTAAGTTGGTGTTCTAGTTTCATGTTTTTGCAGGTAGCTGTCCAATTTTCCCAACACCATTTATTGAAGAGACTGTCTTGTCAAAGATGCTCTTGCCATCGTTGTCAAATATTAACTGAGCATATTGTCTTCGGTCCATTTCTGGGTTCTCGGTTCTGTTCCACTGGTCTATATGCCTGTTCATGTGCCAGTACCAGGACTTCAAGTTCAATGGAACCCTTATTGTACTCCCTGATGGAAGCAATTCCCCCATGGGAACTAAGTCTTCTAACCAGAGAGATCAAGGGTTGTGGGAATTGGAAACCCAAATTCCACAAGTGGATCACTGAGCATTAAGATGAGAAAGGTTACTCCTTGGTTCGCATATCCATGAGTTCCAGCTATTAGGGGAAAATTGTAATACCTGTCTGTGAACTATAAATTTAGTGCCTATACCCCATCTTGGAGGGTGGAGACCCAACCCTGCAAGGTGTTATGCCACACTGGCACAGGTCGGACTTTAACAGGTCATTCCACCATCCTAATGCCATGGCTGCCTCTGGGTGATGGGGTTCATGGTAAGAACAGTAGCTCTTATAGTCATAAGCCTATTGCTGCATAACAGGTCATTCCACTATCCTAATGCCATGGCTGCCTCTGGGTGATGGGGTTCATGGTAAGAACAGTAGCTCTTATAGTCATAAGCCTATTGCTGCATAACAGGTCATTCCACTATCCTAATGCCATGGCTGCCTCTGGGTGATGGGGTTCATGGTAAGAACAGTAGCTCTTATAGTCATAAGCTTATTGCTGCATTTCTGTTGCTCTAAAATGAGTCTCTTGTTCTGAGACAATGGATTACCTGGATTGGATAACCCAGTTCTGCCAACAGAGTGCCAGGCACATATTGTTATCCAAACGCATTTATCAAATCTTTGAATGTCTAGGAGGTTAGAATCTAAGGAGAGGAATCATTTCATTTCCAGACCATTTCGTTTGGTCTGCAGTGTATATCACTGAGAATTATCTTTGGGCACAGGAAGGCAGTTGAGGCTAGACTTCTTTGATTGTTGGTTCTATCAGTAAGGGAAGGTAGGACCTGGGAAATTTGGTCTTTATCAGACTTCATAAAATTTTCTATCATCAGAATTCCTATTGAAATCTGAAAAATTTCATAATTGAGAGGCAATCTCATCCTATAACTCCATTATTGTACAATATAAGTGACTACTTTCCGGTAAGACTTATGATGTGCCATCTGCCTCAGTCCTTTCCTGATTGAGGTATTGGACACTGAAAGCAAACCTTGCCAGTCACCTCCTCCTGGTTATGGCTTGTGCATTCTTTTGTTGGCTGCCTCACACCAGTGGCCCCTAGTCTAACACAGACAAATGGGCCCCTGAAACCTGCCAATGACTCTGTTTACAGAATATTATGTGATGAATTGTGCTCCAACCCTCGGAAAATTCATATGCTACAGTCCCAGTACCTTAAAATGCAATCTCATAGGAGATACAGTCTTATAGAGGCAATCAAGCTAAAATGAGTTAATGAGGGTAGACCCTAATCCAATATAACTGGTGTCCTTAGAAAAGGGGGACATTTGTACACAGAGATGGGCATACAGGGAGAATGTCATGTGACTATGAAGATGGCCATCAAAAGGCCAAGGAAAAAAACCTGGAAGATATCCTTCCCTCACAGTCCTCCGAATGAACAACCTTGATTTTGGACTTCTAGCCTCCAGAACTGGGAGACAGTACATTTCTGTTGTTTAAGCTGCCCAGTCTGTGGTACCTGGTTATGGCAGTCCAATCAGACTAATACACAGAACCTGTGCCGGAACTCTACCATGCACCAGAGGAGCTGGCCTGAGCCATGGTGGGTGGTACAGAGAGCATATTTAACTGGCATAAAGTTATAGGGATGGGCCAAAAATGTTAAAGTCTTTCCCAGAAGCCACTGGCACATTCTCTAAAGTTCCATTGGAAGGACCCGGTCACATGCCCATGCTCTAGTTGCAGACATTGCTGGGAAAGACCTCTGCTACAGCAAACTCCTGGTTGTGCTCTCAGTATGGAAGGCTCTTTTCCAGAACACTGCCACATAGAATCACCACTCTGACTCTATCAACTGTGTACAAGGAAATGTGGGCTTCACCTTTCTGGTGTCTGGCTCAATGAAAAATGTCAGGTAGCAAGCCATCTTTGACCAGATGATTAATCAATTTTGCTTCTTCCTCACATCAGTCACTCTTCTAGAATTGAAAGAGACAGAAAAGGTCCCTATTTCTTGGAGCTGATTGTAGTGGGAGGAGACAGGCAATAAGGCAGACTAGCTGAGATAGGTCCTAATGGGAGTGACTACCAGGCTTTGTTAGGTGGGTCAACGCTCTGTGGGAGGTAGTCACTTAAGCTGAGAGTTTAAGGCCAATCAAGTTAGTGCTTCAAAATGGCAAGGAAAAGTTGGAATAAACCAGATGGAAATTCTAAAAATTTAAATATTATTACACTTTTTTTTTTCTTCGAAAAATCTTAGGTTAGTAAATTCAAATTTTGCCATCAGATTAAGCAATGGTAGATTCTGACACTCGGCATAAATTTGGTACTGGCATACCTCAGAGATATTACAGGATCTGTTCCAGACTATCAAAATAAAGCGAGTCATAATATTTTTGATGGTTGCCTTCGATTAGTAAAAAACGCAACATCTGTGAAGTGCAGTAAAGCAAAGTACAGTAAAACGAGGTGTGTCTGTAAATGAGGTCACAGCTGCTCAGATCTTGGTGGGCTCTGGCTTTTACTAGTTTTGCAAACCAAAATCAATAGTCCTGAAATTTGTAGATCTCTGGGTCCAGTAATGCTTTCCTATTGTATAGCTGATTAAAACCTGCAAGTGAAATAAAGTACCCAAAGGAGTTTCTCTGATTCTAGGGCTGCTCTGGAAACCCTCTGAAGGGTGGACTCTGACCTTCACCAGTTCGTGACCTGCATCATCTCTATAGGTATGGTGCTGGAGTTTTCTCAGGGTATAATCTACCCATTTTTAAAATCCAGATTATATATCTATTGGCATATAATTTTCCTTTCTGGTTTGTTGCAACTCTAGGCTTTTCTGGATGTAAAGGCCCTTTTAGGCAAAATGATTCCACTCTAGCAACTTTCATACTCTCAAAAAGGGAAGAAGAAAACCCAAAACAAAGGCCAAATAGCTCAATCTCATTTCTCTCTCTGCAGAGAGGCTCCATTTTTGAGCGGGGGCAGTATAATATCCTGACATGTAATTAATGCCCTAACATCATTACACAACTGCCTCTTTGACTGTAGGGAAAGAATCCAGTTCTAGTTCCTACACAGTCTACTACCCTAAATTATCCAGCTCTGGTCTCTAACTCCCCCCTCCCCCCAGACAGTATCCACTCCCTCAGCCCCCGCTGGTTTTACAGAGTTGGGGCTTTGGGGTGTCCACTGGTGCGGTGGAGGATTTTCTTAATGGGCAAAGGCAAAAGGCACTAAAAATCATGAAGAAATGTTCTAATTTCATTCCAGTTTTCTGAACTAGGCTACTGAAGAGCAGTCTCTGCTTTTCCAGCACTAGAGTATTCTATCACATTTGCTTTTGGAGAGAAACATTTAATAAGCCTCAAATATCCTGTGCGAGGCCCGATGTTATTTTTGAGAACTCAGTTAAGATTTACGTGGAACACCACACAACACCTGTCTGTAAGTCTGTGGAAAAACACAAAACATTGTTTCTAACGAATATTTTCTCTTTTTTTCTGCTGTAGTGTTAAGATGCTGCTAACACTTCTAAAGGCTGGTGACCTTAATTAAGGTAACCATATCCCACCTGCTGAAATGAGTCGGGAAGCGGGCCTGAGGACCGAGGCAGAAACACACTGTGGCCAGGGAGACAACCAGGGGGACAACCAGGGGGAAACCAGGAGGAGAACTAGGGAGACAACCAGGGAGACAACCAGGGCGGGGCATCGGAATTCAGCCCGGTGTGCAGGGCGTCCCCAGGGCCGGGAGGGGGAGGGGCGGGAGCTGGGGTCGCGCGGCCACGCGGCTGCCGTCCGGGGAGGCTCCGGGGGCGGGCTCTAAACTTTGCGCCGCGGCGCAGCTGCGCACAGGCGGAGGCAGGAAGCGGCAGTTTACCGCGCGTCCTAGCAACGGGCGGCGCGCGCTGGCCGGGCGCAGCAGGTGAGTGCCGGGCACGGGCGCG
Organism: Molossus molossus; assembly: GCF_014108415.1. NCBI lineage: Eukaryota > Metazoa > Chordata > Mammalia > Chiroptera > Molossidae > Molossus > Molossus molossus. The sequence continues at coordinate 56,610,993 of NW_023425353.1, forward strand.
GGGCGGCCTCCTGAAGCCAGCAGCGCCGGGGGCCCGCCGCTCCCGGGCCCGGCTCTGCGGCCCATGCTGGTCTCTTTTTCTTTTTCTTTTTTTTTTAAATTTTTTATTTATTTTTTTGTTACAGATATTTTACCTTTTTTACCCCATTGGCACCCCCCTCCCCACCCCACCCTCGCCCCATCTCCGGCTTAGTTGTCCAGTCCATTGGTCATGCATACATGCATATAAGTTCTGTGGTTTATCTCTTCCCACCCCCCCACCCCCCACCCCTTCTTCTGAGGGATCTCAGTCTCTGCCCTACTTCCATGTTTGCAGCCGTCCCAGTGGTTCGAGAAAAGGGGCCGCTCAGGGGCCCCGCTTCAGTGCTCTAGCCGTCTCCCGTTCTGGCCTCGGCCGAGAGCCGCCCCCTCTCCTCACTCCCATCCAAACCGTGTCTCTCTGCTGACACCCGGCGTGTGCCCGGGCCTGGGGACCTGCTTCTTCGGCCGAGACTCCCTCCCCTTACCTGCCCCCTCAGCCTGTCCGCCGCCTTCCTGCCTCTCTGGCCACCTTCCCGCTCTTGGCCCGTGCAGCCTTGCCCCCTCCTCCTCTGTAGAGGTCTTCGTTGCGGCCCCTTCCCTCCTGTCCCCTGTCCCCTTTCACCCGTGGACACTTATCCTCCAACCTGGACGCCTTTCATGTCAGTTCTGAAATTTTAACTTTTCTGTAGATCCCACTGAATAGTTTTATTCTCAGAATGTCGGTATATGCACCGAATCCCAATCGATGTTACCAGCCCCTTTTCTAGATCCCAGAGTGGATGCTCACATTCCCGTAGCCTCATGAAGAATTCGGTTTTGCTTCTGCTCAGGTATTACAGCAATCATACACGAATGGGTTTCATTTCGTTAATGATACTGGAAGTTTGTAACTGATCCTTCGGAAAACAAATTAGATCAGATAAATAGAGAAAATGAGTGGAGAGTGTTTTGAAGTTTATGGAAACACATGCACGGAAACTTTTGTCCTTTTAGTTGTTCAACTTGAACATCTTACTTTAATTCAAAGATATGTATTCAAATATATGTATTCACATGCATTCGTTTTAACCATGGTGTTTAGGCATGGGCCGGCAATGGGTAGTAAGGGGAGAGCAACCTGTCTTGGTAAAAAGTTTGTGTATTTTTGCTGAGTTACATTGACTGACCATTTTTGAACATCACTGGAATTAATTGAATAAGTGCTATAGTTTTGGTTCTCTTGTTAAATTAAGAAGCCATCAGAAATTTCTCATACTTAAAATGAAAAAACACCGTATTACCCTGTTTTCTTTTAAAAACTCATTCAGTTAGTCCTGCAAAGCACTTTTCCTTTATTATTTTTTTTAAAGCTCTTTTATATGTGATCTCCCCCTTAGAATGATCATAGCCCTGGTGAGACTTTCTTAGGCTTTTGCTAATCAACCTTCTCCAATCAAGCCTGTCCATTGCTGTAGCTCCTGGTTTACTAGATTCAGAAAGACAATTTAAAGAGATTAAAATATGTTACACTTAAATTTCTATAAAAATTGATCATGAAGAAAAGAAGAGCCTTTTGCATTTCTTAGCTGTTTAAGTGTCTTCCAGGGAGTTGCTGTATGGTATGTTGACTGCCACAGCCTTATGCAATCTATGTAATTTCACATTTTTCTTTAAAAAGGTACAAGAAAGAAATGCATATACTATAGCTTTATAAGATCACAAAACAGCATTACACTTAAGATGGGAAACAAACAAAACTGTCCACTTAAGTCTTTCTGTATAAGATACACCTATTTGCACTTGTTTGCACTGGTCCTCACAATACTGGGAAACCCAAGAGTGTCACACATTCACATCAGTTCATGCATCTGTGTTCGGTATCTCCCAAAAGAAACAACACTCTGGAATACTAAAGCAAATGCACAAAACAAATTTGTACCCTACTAGTATACGTTTTATTTTACCAGCACTTTTATATATACATGTACATAAATTTGTACATATATAGATATTAATGTCTCAACCCTATCTGATGTAATATTTGGTTTTTATAGCAAATATATTGTAATGCCTGCTTTGCTTAAATCAGAATTATAGATAACAATCCTACATATGTGTATAGTTTTAAATATCGATAGTACCCTAACTGTAAAATAAAGAAACATTAAAAGAAAAATAATTGTAATGAAATATTGGCATAAATAAATAATGAAGTAGTCAGATGCTCCAGCCTTACATGGAATTACTGTCAATGTAGTACCTCCAAGTGCAAACTGATATAGACATGTCATTGAAACTTAAATTGTGCGACTTGTGTAGCCATCAGTGGTGTGATTTCCAAAATGCTGAACTCTTGGTAAAGTTCCATATAACACAAAGTAGGTACAGCCTTCATTTGATTTGTATAATAGCTGCAATCCTGGAAAATCCAGTATATATTAAGACTGTGAAAAAATACTTTGTGATCTGAAGTTTTGCACCTACCAGATGCCTGGAGATTGCAGCAGAATTCTTCCATCTGGGGGAACATCTGGCATTCTTGACTCTCATTACTAAATGCCAGTGATATCCTTGTCCTCTCCTTTTTTGGTGATGAACTGTCTGTATAATACTTCTTACTGTTACTCAGCAGTACTTACCCATGAGAACCACTGATCTAGATGTCCCTGTTAATGGATTTTAAGATTTACTACAGTACAAAAAGTAAAACCCTCGTATTTCTGGAAAACTTTGCTCCGTCTGAGCTTTTGTAATAATGAAAATGCTAATTATATTCTATATTTAACTTTATAACCATTCTTCTAATATTTTGGAAGATTTTAAATATCCATGTTATTACAAATGGGGGAATAGGCAAGTATAGATTATCTAAAAATATATTTTTATTAATATATATCGTAAATATCCATTATGAATTAATGTCAGAACTTATTTTCTAACTTGGTTCTTATTTAATGTTACAGATAATATCTTTCTAAAGATCTCCTTTTAAAGACAAATTTAACCAAAGGGAAATTTATGTAATTTTAATTTCTGTTCTAAATTTTAATGCTAGCCTGTTTTGATAAGCAATTTTGATAAACAGCCTAAATATGTTCTCTGTTGTTCTTACATCTCTCACATTTGCTCTTAAGAAAGTTATAAATTACAATAAAATATTCTGGGCAGGAAATATGGTCAGAGAGTAAAGTATTTGGATTGCTCAAATGTTCTGGTTTATAGGGTCAATATGTGATATACGAATTTTTAGAGAAAATTATAATTATATTTCACAGTAATGTTCTTACTCAATTTCTTATTAATTCAGAAGGCCCTTGGGGGACTCTCAGAGCTTCCAGAATCATGTTCATCAGTCATTATTGCAGTGATGCAGATGTACTGACCATAAGAAAGTCAGCATAACAGAATTAATAGAATAATTCTGAATAACGTGTGGCCCAAATCAAAAGAGCGTTGCTCACTTTACCATCAGCCCAGCAGAGCTGCAAATCAAAGGTCAGTCCTTTTTTTTCTACTTTGGAGTTTTCTGTTTCTATTGAGGCCCAGGGAAATGAGAAAGAAGTTTTCATTTCAGGGCAGACAGACATTGGAAAATCCTTAAGTACTAGTCAGTTTTACTTAAATCTGGTTCAGTGAAAATGAACTATTTTACTGAATTGATCATTAGATAATTAAAAAAATCAGCCTCTAATACGAATAAGCAGAATGTGGTTTGGGTAGTACTAGCTTAAAATATGGAAAAGGAAAAAATTTTCAGTGAAAAGGTCGATGCTGTTCTCTCTTTCTAACTCCTTCTACTCTGATATAGTGTGTGCTAAACTCAGCTCTTGAGTATTGTTGGATTCATGGGCGTGGCACTGACAAGATCAGCGCAGTGGACTGCTGCTGGAAATGGAACCAGAACACTGGAAATTACCCCTCTAAATGAAGTGATATTGAAAGAAATTATCATGTTTGTGGAGAGTTTTATCTATAAACATCCCCAAGAGGCAAAATATGTTTTTGCAGAACCACTTGAATGGAAGACAGATTTGAACCCCTCAGCATTTGAATCAGGTTATGTTGTCAGGTAAGCCAGTTAATTCCTTCTGGAGTTGATTATCCTCATTGTATGTATTTTTATTGATTGATTTGGGATTTTTGGAAAGTCATTTAATATCTGTGAATCTCAGAAATCTAATGCAATCGGATTGCCAACTGGAGGTACTCAGCTGAGATCTGAGGATATTTTGTTTGGTCAACACACTGCTTTGAACTTCTTTTGATAGGGGATGCATTCTCCAGGTCACCACACTCCCAGCATTAGCTGTTGTTTGATTAGCCTTTCCACTCATTCATATTATCTGCCAGACACCAATAGGCATTGCTTTTGTGACCTCTGAGGTAGACATACTTTCTGGTATTTAAATCTATCGATTTCTGGGGTGACAGAGGGAGAATGACAAATTTTGCCAGTATAAGGGAGGGAGGGACTTCTTAACAATAAACATTGCCCTCAAATGAAAACCTTCCAAATCTGAGATTAAAAAAAGAAAATCCCACCTCTGCTTTACCCAGTAAGCTGTAAATTTATCTCTTTTGAACATAGCTAAAATGTAAATTTTATATAAATTTGTAATTTATATACATATCATATAATTTATATAAATGTCATTATATATTATACAACTGTAAATAATAATTATGATAAATATATATAAATTTATTTATTTATTATTAATTAATTTTTGTTACAGATGTTTCTTCTTTTCTCCCCCACTGATTCCCCCCTCCCCCTCCCTCCCTGCCCTGTCCCCAGTTTGTTGTCCATGTCCATTGTTCATGCATACATGCATATAAGTTCTGTGGTTTATCTCTCCCCCACCACCCCCTCTTCTGGGGATTGTCAGTCTGTAGCCCACTTCCACATCTCTGGGACTACCCCATTCCTCAGACTGTTATGTTCATTATATTCCACAAATAAGTGAGATCATATGATACTTGTCTTTCTCCGTTTGGCTTGTTTTGCTTAGGATGATACTTTCCAGGTCCCTCCATGTCGTCTCAAAGGATAAGAGATCTTTCTTTCTTACAGCTGCGTAGTACTCCACTGTGTATATGTACCACTGCTTTTTTATCCATTCGTCTACTGATGGACACTTGGGCTGTTTCCAGATCTTAGCTATTGTAAATAGTGCTGCTACAAACATGGGGGTACATACATCCTTTCTGATTGATGTTTCAGGCTTCTTAGGGTATATTCCTAGAAGTGGGATCACTGGGTCAAATGGAAGTTCAATTTTTAATTTTTAAGGTAACACCATATTGTTTTCCATAGTGGCTGCACCAGTCTGCATTCCCACCAGCAGTGTACTAGAGTCCCCTTTTCTCCACACCCTTGCCAACACTTGTTGTTTGACGATTTGTTGATGGCGGCCATTCTGACAGGTGTGAGGTGATACCTCATTGTTGTTTTATTTTGCATCTCTCTGATGATTAGTGATGATGAGCATCTCTTCATATGTCTCTCAGCCATTTGTATGTCCTGTTTGGAGAGGTGTCTATGTAGTTCCTCTGCCCATTTTTTAATTGGGTTCTTTGTCTTCCTTTTGTTGAGTTGTATGAGCACTCTATATATATTGGAAATTAACCCCTTATCTGATATATCATTGGCAATTATGCTCTCCCATACAGTGGGTAGCCTTTCCGTTTTGATGATTGTATCTTTTGCTGTGCAGAAGCTTTTGAGTTTGATGTAATCCCATGTGTTCATTTTCTCCTTTCTTTCTATTGCCTTTGGTGATGTGTCAGTGAAAATTCTGCTGTGTATGATGTCCGAAGTTTTGTTGCCTACATTTTCTTCTAGGATTTTTATGGATTCATGAATCACATTTAAGTCTTTTATCCATTTTGAGTTTATTCTTGTGTATGGTGTAAGTTGATGGTCTAGTTTCATTTTTCTGCATGTAGCTGTCCAATTTTCCCAGCACCATTTATTAAAGAGGCTGTCCTTACTCCACTGTATGCTCTTGCCACCTTTGTCAAATATTAATTGAGCATATTGCCTTGGGTCCATTTCTGAGTACTCTGTTCTGTTCCACTGGTCTATATGCCTGTTCTTCTGCCAGTACCAGGCTGTTTTGATTATAGTGGCTTTGTAGTATAACCTGAAATCTGGTAATGTGATCCCTCCAACTTTGTTCTGCTTTTTCAACATTGCTGTGGCTATTCGAGGTCTTTTTTGGTTCCATATGAACTTTTGTAGTACTTGTTCTAATTCTGTGAAGTATGCTGTTGGTAATATATATAAATTTATATGTATCTTTTTTTGTTTTGGTCAGCCTCAGTTTATTTAACACTTCAGGCATTCTGATATATGAACCTTTAAAGTCTGACATATCACGAACAATTCAGCCAAAACTTCTATAGATGCTTTTTCCATTTTTTCCCTTTGGGGTTATTTGTGAAAATAAACTCAGAATTTTATTTTTAGAACCATTAAAACATTCTTGAAATGCATTTCAAGAGCTCTTTAATTCTGATACCATGCTCTGCCTTCTCTCTGAATTTTTTGAAATTCTTTTTTAAAGTTGTATTTTGTTTCTAACTCTGCCTATGTTCACTTTCTCCAAGATGCTTGTGGTTCTTTGTTGCTCCCACCTAAATTCAGTATGGTATCACACATTCTTTTTTTTATTTTAACCTTTGAAAGATTAACTCATCTGCAAAACGAACTACAAACATGAACGACTTAGAACAAAGATAGATTTAAAGCAGATGTCAAATGAGTATCGAAATTGTCATTGTACCTTGCCTCATACTAATTTTATGTTCCAAGTACAAACATGACCACATCTGAGGCCTCATTAGGTGGACCTCATTACACACCTCAAATATTTTACTATTTCTATTCTGTCCTTGTCCAGTTTCATGTTGCTTTATATAATTCTGCACACAATCTTTAAGTGTTCCCTCTTAAGTAGGATGCTTTGATGTTTTGACACCACGTGTATTTTGAACCAACTACCCCTTGATTGTCTTCCTCTTTCAAATTTACTATGCACCTTTTTCTTGTGCCAATTTTCTATCCTTCAAACTTATTTGTGACCTTTATTATTATTATTATTGTTGTTGGCATTATTACAGATGTCCCCCATTTCCCTCCCTTGGCTGCCCTCCACGCAGACCTGGCCTCCCCTTCCTCTGGCCCTAACCATGTAGTTGTCTATGTCCATGGGCAAGGCATATATGTTTTTCGGCTGTTCTCTTCATCTTCTTTCATCTGTCCACCCCACCCAACTCCCCTCTGACATCTGTACCATGAATCCATGACTCTGGTTCTATTTTGTTAATCAGTTTCTTTTGTTCATTAGTTTGCATGTATAAATGAGATCTTATGGTATTTGTCTTTCTATGACTGGCTTATTTCACTTAGTGTTATAATCTCCAGGTACATCCATGCTGTTGCAAAAGGTAAGAGTGCCATCATTTTATAGCCATGTAGTATTCCATTGTGTAAATGTACCACAGATTTTTTATCCATTCATTTACTGATAGGCACTTGGGCCATTTCCATCTTGGCTTTTGTAAATAACGCTGTGAACATGGGGGTGCCTATATTCTTTCTGAATGGTGTTTTGGAATTCTTAGGATATATTCCCAGAATTGGGATTGCTGGGTCAAACAGCAGTTCTGTTTTAAATTGTTTTTGAGGAAACTCCATACCGTTTTCCATAGTGGCTGCACCAGTTTGCATTCCTACCAATATGCAGTACACACTTTCCCCCACATCCTCTCCAGCCTTGTTGTTGATTTATTGATGGTAGCAATTCTGGCAGATGTGAGTTGATATCTCACTGTGGTTCTAATTTCCATCTCTCTGATGATTAGTGATGTTAAGCTTTGTTTCATATGTCTATTGGCCATTTGTGTGTCCTTTTTGGAGAAGTTTCCAGTCAGGTCCTTTGCCCATTTTTAATTGGATTGTTTGTCTTCCTGGTGTTGAATTGGGTAAGTTCTTTATATATTTTGGAAATTAACCCCTTATCAAATTGGTGAATATGTTCTTCCATACAGTGGGTTTCCTTTTCATTTTGTTGATGGTTTCTTTTGCGGTGCAGAAGATTTTTAGGTTGAGTCAGTCCCATTTGTTTATTTTTTTCCTTGCCCTAGGAGATAGATTGGCAAAAATAATTGCCATTTGAGATGTCTGAGACATTACTGCCTATGTCTTCTCCTAGGATTTTTATGCTTTCATGACTTGCATTTAAGTCTTTTATCAATTTTGAGTTTAATCTTGTGTGTGGTGTAAGTTCGTGGTCTGGTTTCATTTTTTTTGTATGTACCTGTCCAGTTTTCTTAGCACCATTTATTGAATAGATTGTCTTTGCTCCATTGTATGCTCCTGCCTCCTTTATCAAATATTAATTGACCATATTGGTGGGGGTTGATTTCTGAGCCCTCTGGTCTGTTCCACTGATCAATATACCTGTTTTTATGTCAGTACCAGGCTGTTTTGAATACAGTGGCCTTGTAGTATAGTTTGACATCTGGTATTATGATCCCTCCAACTTTGTTTTCTTTCTCAAGGCTGTTGAGGCTATGAGAGGTCTTTTTGGATTCATATTAAGTTTTGGGACATTTGTTCTTGATCTGTGAAATAGGCCATTGGTATTTTAGTAGAAATAGCATTGTATCTATAGATTGCTTTGGGTGGTATGGACATTTTATTGATGTCAATTCTTCCAATCCATGAACACGGTATAGGCTTCCACTTATTTGTGTCTTTCTCAGTTTCTTTCTTCAACGTCCTAAAATTTTCCAAGTACAAGTCTTTTACCTCTTTGGTTAAATTTATTCCTAAGTACCTTGTTTTTTGTTGTTTTTGCAATAGTAAATGGGATTGTTTTATTAATTTCCCTTTTTGATAGTTCATTATTGGTGTATGGAAATGCCATTGATTTCTGGATATTGATTTTGTATCCTGCTACTTTGCCAAATTCATTTATTAGATCTAGTAGCTTTTTGGTGGAGTCTTTAGTGTTTTCTATATACACTATCATGTCATCTGTGAATAATGACAGTTTTACTTCTTTCAAATTTGGATGCCTTTTATTTTGTCTTCTTGCCTGATCACTGTGGCTAGAACTTCCAGTACTATGTTGAATAAGAATGGTGAAAGCGGACATCCCTATCTTGTTCCTGATCTTAAGGGAAACACTTTTAGT